>NC_133620.1:125332863-125380363 GCF_048593235.1 Sminthopsis crassicaudata | reverse complement strand
GGAAGTGGACAAACTGTCATAGGGATCTTTTTTCAACAAACAAATTCACTTTAGTTTTATTCAATCTAAGCACCAGCTAATATTTCACAAGTATCTACTATGTCTCTGGTACTTATAAAAGTAGCACAAACTCTTGTTAAATTGGAGTTTACTAGTTTAGAATTTGAAATTCTTTAGATAGGGGCCATGCTGAAGTTTATGTTTATACAGTTTATGTACTCCATGACAAAACTAAGCAATTTGAGAGGATAAAAAAGATTATAAGGGAGATCTTTGAGTGATTCAATGTAGCAAAGGATATCAGACTCTTGGTAGTGTTTAATCATTATTTAGGTCATTCTTTGCTGTCATCACCCTAGGAACAAAAATTATAATCACATAAAATCCACAATAATTTATTGAAGTGACGATGGGTACAGCACTACATGAACAGGAAAAACAAAAATAAATGAGATAGTCTCTTAATTCAAAGAATTTGCAGTCTTACTGGGGAGGAAAGATACATTTTTGAAAAGTCAGACCATAAGATTTAAATAATTGTTTGATATATCAGAGGCAAATGCCATATGGCAGTTCTAATTAATTACCATGTGATTTGTACAAATAGTAAGAGTGATGAGAATTCAGAGCAAGTAGGATTTACTTAGATTGGAATGGTATGGAAGATTTTATACAAGTGTGGAGTATTTTGGGTTGTGAAGGATAGGTATTCCTGAGATAAAGGAGTATGCCCAATTTAGGTTGAGAAAAATGTTTAGAGGACAATGAGGAAATTTGTCAGGTTTAAAGAATTCACTTGAGATGGAATAGTGAGACCAAAGAATAAAGAATAGGCTGGGTCTATACTATTGGAAATTTTGAGATCATATTAAAAAGTATAATTTTTAAGCTGTTATGTAGTGAAGAAGCCTAGAAAGAGTTGAAACCAGGCATAAATACAAGTGAGTGTGATGACTTTAGTAGAATTTCATTTTTACCAGTGGATCTGGTTAAAGGCATAAAGTCAGATTCATCAAATGTGCAGATGACACAAAGCTGGGATGGAAGGCTAACACAATGGATAATAGTATCCAACAATGCCTTAAAAGGTTAGAGCATTGGATTGAATCTAATGAGATGAAATCCAATAGAGAAAAATGTGAATATTTTTGCAAAAAATAAACTTCATAAATCTAAGATGAAGAAAAACTAAAAGTTATGAAAAATTGTTCTGAAAAAGATATGAGGGTTCTAGTGAACAGTAAGCTGAGTCAGCCTATGTGATATTATAGGAAAAAATGATGATAGGATTTTGGGCTACATTAAGAGGCCATATTTTCCACCACTGGGAAGGTGATTGTCCCACCATATTTTTCAGACTTTATCTGGAGTATTATCTTCAGTAATGGGTGCCATGGTCAAAGGACATTGATAAGCTGAAAAATTCAAAGGAGAATAACCAGGATGGGTTTTGAGTAAATGGCATATGAGGATCCACTGAAAGAATTGGGCATATTTAGGTGGAACAGAGAAGACTAATGATGGACATAGTGGTTGTTTTCAAGTTTCTGAAAGTTTGTCACATGCAGGACCTATTGGTTGCGTTCTTTTTTGTCCCCAGAGGTAAAATTAGATTTGATATCAGGAAAAACTTCCCAATAGTTAAAACGTGTTCAAAGATGGAATGGCCTTTTTCAACAGAAGATAGGTTTCTCCTCTATAGAGGTATTCAAGCAAAGGCTGGTTGACTATTGGTTGGCTATATTATGATGGTGATATATTTCATATATCAGTTGTACTGGTTGACTATTGAGGTACTTTCCTGTTTTCTAATTCTCAAATTCTTTGAAAACTAATTTGGCAGCAAAGTGTAGGGATGGGCTTGGTGATAGACTAGAGCAAGGATTCTTAATATCTCTGAAGAAAATACAGACTCTTAAGCCCTATTTTATATATCACCTACATCAACTCAATTCAAGAAACATTTATTGAACACATACCATGCACTGTGTAAGATTCTAGAGACACAAAGACAAAATGTAAAATAGTCCCTGCCCTTATTTATATATATGCCCTTCATTATAGAGGGAGACAAGATGTGTGTGTGTGTATTTGTGTGCATATATATATATATATATATATATATATATATATATATATATATATATATACATGTAAATTTTAAAAAAATTATTTACATTGTCTGCATCTGTTGGTGTTAATAGGAACATCAGAATTTTCCCAGACAAATACTTCAAAAATATACACTCTCTCTAGTATATTGTATTCATTCTCTCATGACCTCTGGCCCCAAAAAAGAATTAGCTATTCTATGCTTCTCAATTTCACTTCAAGACTATCCTTCCACAAAGGCAAGCAGCATAAAAAGTGTCTGGGATAAAAAGCACAAAATGTACCAATATAAAGCCAGTTTGGGCAAATGGATCCCGAGATACAAGGGACTGTGAGGAGAGACACCTCAGGACAGAAGGAATATGAAAATCTGGTAAACTAGAAGCAGTGATATCATGGAGTCACTTTTGAGGAAGCCACCAACTAGTAACAGAAGGGAGGGATCATGACTGGACAGAAGCCCATTTATGGGGGGGGAAACATATATTCTAGAAGGTTTTTTTAAACTTATTTTATCAATAACTTTATTTTACAACAAATTTCTAATGGAATAAAATATGCTTATTTTAACTGATTATTTTTATATTGTTCTATGCTCAGTTGTTTCTATGCTGTAAATGTTATCAGCACACCCTGAATTTTGGTGTCTTAGAGTAAACCCTAAACATCCTACTGCTGGGTCTAGAGAGATAAAATAATTGTTATCAAGATCACAAAACTAGTCAATAGCAAAGCCAGCTCCCAAATCAAGATCTTCTGACTCCAATTTCTGGTTTGTTTTTCTATATCCTACTGACCCTTTTAAAGGTTCTGACAATCCTGAAATGTTAATTTTGGAAACTTGAAATAAATTAATTTATTCTGATCTGAGTTCTAGGTACATAAAAATTACATGAAAGGTAGATTAGATTGTGAAAAGGGCACTCAGTATTATTTCTGCCATTAACTAGATCCTATCTTTTAGACAAGTCACCTTGTGTCTTGGTTTCATTATTAAGAAAAAAAAAGGGAATCAAATGATCCATGGACTACCTACCTCACTGGATTATAGTGAGAGTCTAACAAGATGATGTATGACAGAAAGTTTTTATAGCTATCAAGCATTACATAAATATGCTATCATAATGTAGGAGAATGGAAGTCTGGGAAAGATAATGTCCTTTGAATTAAGAAGCAATTCTACATCAATAATGTCACTGGAGATATGCCAAGAGTAAAACAGAGAAAAAGGGTCATTGGGTGCTATGACCAGAGAGATCCTGCTGGGAAACAATCCACTCTTTAGAGAAAGTACTCCTAAGAAGTCTATGGACTTGAACAGCCTTATCAGACTGAGAGCTATAATTCTGTTTTCATTTGTTTTATTTAGTAATGTAAAACTTTAGGGGCACTGAACCGATGCCTCAGTAAAAACTCACCCCATAACATATAATCCGGACCTTTTCCTGTACACAGAGCCTTTAAGAATTCTCCAAATGTTTCCTCCCACTTTCTTCATTAGTCCTGGTGTTATTTATGATTTTCTAAAATTAACTATTATCTATAATGTCTCTTTGTCAGCAGGTCAACATTTTTACAATATTAAAAAAAAGATTAACAAACAGGTTTGACTGTGGTATGATAAATTTAAGGGAGGATTGCATGTCCTCAGCCCCATCTCCAATAAACACACACACACACACACCCCGTGAATTTTGGTGTCTTAGAGTAAACCCTAAACATCCTACTGCAAAAACAGTAAAAGCAAATCAAAATTAAACTATAAAAATATACCTATTTCCCTTCACCAACATCAACTTTCACAAATTAAAGATAATTTTTTTAATGAAGGCTAATGATTGCCTGTAATAAGAAATGTATTATTTATGTTTCTTTTTTCCTTTGTTACACACCTCCAATACACACACACACACACACACACACACACACACACACACACACACACACACACGAGATACTCATGCACAAAAGCCTTAACCCAAAGATAAAATATTTCTCTCTCAATAGAAACTAGAAAACAGAAAGTTATTAATACTGTTATCTGTTCCCCCCCAAAAACAGCAACAAAACGCAGTTCATTGATATGACAATATCCTGGATCAATAATGATTGTAAATTCCTGTAGTATAAGTATCTCCCTTTTGTACTACTATGGTTCAATTTGCACTTTGTAATATGAGATGAGTAGAAGAAGTATATTTATTTGTTTTTCTAACTTCAGGAGTTCCTCTGAGTTGAAATAAAAATTTTCACATATCTTTGTCCTGAACAAGAGACTACTATAAAACTTTATGAGACAGATGATACTAAAATCTATGTTTTGTGTCTATGGCATTCCCCCATCCCTATCCTTACCATTGTTCTAAAAAGATTAGGGAAGCTTTGATTTCAAATCACTGGAATTTATAAAGCAGTTCTATCTTGTTTTAAATAAGAGACAGGTTCAGAACAGAAAATGATTTCCCCATTTGATTCTTTCTTTTTAATTTACATTGTATTTTTGTCTTATTTAAGTACTCTTGATTTTGTATTGATGTCTTTTGCATGATTTGGTAATAGGGAGTATTAATAATAGGGGTTTAAGCTCCCATTTGTTTGATTGATTATCCTAATTAGCCACACTGAAGCTAGATAAAAAAGCAAGAGCCTCCTGAACCAGAATTTGTTGAGATTTTAGGGGTTTAGAATCAACCTTAATTTAAAATGGATCACCTTCATTTCAAATAATTTTGTTAACAAATGGGAATTTAAGATCAGTATTTTCATTAAATTAAACTAAAATAAAAGAATACAATATAAAAACCTGATAAGCCTAATACTAACAACAAATACACACACACACACACACACACACACACACACACAAGAAAGCAGGTTGAGTAAGAAATGGAACAGTTAGCCTCATGTACCTTAAAGAAACTCAAAATAGGGCAATATTCTCAAAAACCTAACTTACAAGTAGAAGGAAAGACTTTTAACTTTAAAGTTGTAGTATGTATTAGTACGTATTATAGCTAGAAGAAATATTTTTTGTACCTTAGGAAAAGTTTAAAAATTATGTAATCCTTTCTGTGGATAGAGAACTGGGCCTAGAGTGAGGAAGACCTGAGTCTAGTAAGTATTTTAGACACTAGCTTTGTGATTCTAAGCAAGTCACTTAAATTTATCTACCTCAGTTTCCTCAATTATAAAATGAGGATCATAATCACTCTCTAGAGTGATTGGGTAGAGCAAATAAGATAATATTTGTAAAACTACTTAGCTCCATGTCAACTACACAATAGACCTTAATAAATAGATTAATAATAAATACACATTCATTTCTTCCATTCATGAATAGATGAACATGAATTAAGCTTCTTAAAACATATATATATATGTATATATATATATTTAAAAAAATTTTTTTTTAAATAAGGAACGCTAGACTGGAACTTATTAGTCCTCTAGAACAATGTTCTCTATTTTTTCCTTTACAATTATAGTAAGTTGAATATTCCCATTAGAATGTTGTGTTTTCCTTTTTTGTTGTTGTTTTTGTTTTAATCTTTATTACACAGTGACTGGTTCATAGGAAGAATTTAATAAATTCTTGTTGACTGATTAAGGATCTTTATTTCTAGCAACACACACATCACAGGGATTGAGAAACTCACCCACAAATCTGCTTAAGTTTTTTGGCTTTTCCTTTATATCAGAGAAGTCTGCACTATCATAAGATGAAATATTTTGATAAATATACAAAAATATACATATATTTTATACATTTCTGAATGCTTAATTTGTTCTATGTCTTCTTTTAGCCTTCATGTGTCATCCACAAAACTCCCAAATTATTCCCATTTAATTTCTTATGCCAGTCTGTGATCTATTGAATAATAAACTATTATTATCCACATATCTATTTTTAAAACTATGTAGTCTGGATTTGCATCCAATTCACTTAATCTTGCCCTTGTAGTGTGTTCAGACTATCTAACACGGAGGCCTTGGGGGTAGTCTCCTATGCCTGACTCCCTGTGTTTTTAAAACTGAGAAGACTGTGCTGGTTATTCTCTTCCTGATACTCTCTCTTTTTGGTCTCTTTAATCTGTTTTGTTTCTATTCTGTATTGTTTATCTGTTAAGGACCATGCCTAGGTGAAGGGGCAGGTCAATTCTCTGAGAACCTCCACAGCTTCATAATATCTGACGGAGTGGCGGGGCAGCTTTTGCTGACACAGATGCTGCTTGTGGACTGAAATGAAATAAATTGGAGGCAGAGGGAAGAGGAGAGGTCAGACAACACAACAGCCTCTCAATAGAGAGGTCAGAGAACAGCAATTACCTCTCATTCTCCTTGTTATCATCATCATCATGCTCTCACATGAAGAGATGCATTCTACAGGTCTGAGTCAGACCTCAGCAGCCACTGGCAGGTGACTCCCATATCACAACGTTTATCCTTTTTGTCTTCAGGTAGCAGAGGCAATTTTCCATGGGACCTGGTAGTTCAAGCCACGGCAATTTTGGAGCCAGGAATACAAGTGGGATATTATAGCCAGCCAGCCTGGCATGGAAGCCTTAAGAAGTCAGAGTGCCTGGGACTCAAATCTGAAAGGGAATTTTAGACTTGGGAATTAGAACTTGTTCTCTGGGAACTGGACTAAGCCATGTACCTAATCCCCTTTCCAACCCCAGTGACTAAAATGGCATAGAGAGGAGAAAGATTATACTTACAATGTTTTAGGGCAGTAATTTTATATATTTGTAATTATACTTTTTGAAGTAAAATTTTCTTTGTCAAAGCTAATATTAGTATTGATATTTAATGAAACATGGTGGTGGAGAATCACCCCTGTAATTGAGGGAATTATATCTACAGAGGTTAGAGCCATTTTCAGAGAATATAAACATCCTCATCCCCTTAAGAATATCAGGGAACTGTGGAGCAAGATTGAAATCATTAATATACCTGGCCTTCAGGCAATGGATAGACAGTATTACAGAGAGAGAGAGAGAGAGAGAGAGAGAGAGAGAGAGAGAGAGAGAGAGAGAGAGAGAGAGAGAGAGAGAGAGAGAGACAGAGAGAGACAGAGACAGACAGAGACAGACAGAGACAGACAGAGACAGACAGAGACAGAGACAGACAGACAGACAGACACAGAGACAGAAAAAGAGAAAGATAGACAGACAGACACAGAGACAGAAAAAGAGAGAGACAGAGACAGAAAAAGAGAGACAGAAAGACACAGAGAGAGAAAAAGAGAGAGACAAACAGACAGAGACAGAAAAAGAGAGACAGAAAGACACAGAAAAAAGAGAGACAGACAGACAGACAGACAGATGGACAGAAAGAAGCAGAGACAGATATGAAGACACAGAGTATGCAGCTATATCGACCTATAACTAAAGATGTGTGTACGTATGTATGTATATTAGATAGCATTTCTTTCCTTATATTTTTAGTCCATCCTCTAAAGTTGTATGACACATAATTGGTACTTAATAAATTTTCATTAATTGATTGTTGAATTTCTAATCATTTCATTAATCACTCTTGTCTCTTCCAGTAGACTGAAAGCTCCTTATGGATGGAAACTTCATCATAATTATTTTCTATCCAAACAGGGGTTAAAAGCATAGCAGATTCTCAAAAAAAAAAAAAAAAGTTTTTTGACTGAACAAGCCATAAGGTTCCTTTAGTGGAAATGCATTAGACTATTTCTAAAGAAGCATATTTTTATTCCATTCAAGTACACATTTATTTTTATAACATAATTGTATTGTCAGCTACATATTATAAATTCAAGTAAAAGATAAGAATGTATTTCGGAGAGGCTGATGTTCTTACTTTTATGATAAGCATTTGTTCATTTGCACATGCATTGTTTTAGGACTGTTTGAAAAGTCTGCTTCCTTTAAAAAAAATCTCTGCAGTTTTGCTTACACTATTAAATTTCATAGGAAAATCCTTTTCCAAAGATAGGCAAAACAAAACTTTGCTTACATCTCTACTTACAATTTCAAATTCATGACTAGTAAAACTTAAGTATCACTTCTGATTCCCCCCAACTGTTAGCTTTCCCCTCTTCCACTAATAACATTACTTTTGGAGCAATAAAAACGATTGTAGGCTATATAAAAGACCTATCTTAATATCTAGTGTTATGTATATAGAACACTTCACAATAAAGACTATAACATGCTATTTTAAAAATAATTTACTCAAAGAAATTTTACATAAAAGAATAGAAATGACTCTAATTTCCAAAGAATTAACATTCCTTTCAACAAATAGATTTTTCAGGCATTCTAAAATGTAAACCTATGATGTTCATTCACCATTTTGACTGCTAATCAACTAAGTTTCTTTAATTTTTTTCTTTATATTTTATCAACTAGCTGTTTTAGTGATCTGCCAATATAGCTCAAGTTTAAATAGCTTCCAAATATGAATTTTAAAAACATTTTCATCTTTCATTATTTCAATGGATGTGTGATCTCTTCAATGTGTAAACTCTCTCCAATGATTCAGATTGCATATCATCTCAGTAAATCAATATGAACTAAGGTTCAGGCACTATGCTAAATGATGAGGATGTGTAGAAAGACAAAACCTCAGTTTCTCACCTGTAAAGAGCTTTCGTTTTAATGGAGGAGACAATATTTAAATAACATTTTAAATAACAATGTATATATAAATAACATCTATATTCACCCACAAATCATCCAGAGTCATTATAGATCTATTGTAGGAAGTTTTCTGCTACATTTGGGGCTTGATATAAATCAACATATATATATATATATATATATATATATATATATATATATATATATATATATATATATATATATATATATATATATATATATATATATATATATATATATATATATATATATATATATATATATATATATTTCATGATATAAATCAACATATTATCACAAACAGAAGCATTTTTTTCACCATCATTATGGAAACTTTGGCCAAAAAATGTCTCCCTGTTTTATGCCTTCTTTGCCTAAGGTTTGTTATCTTTGGGTTGGTAATTTGTTCTACCTAGTCAAATGCATTTTTCATAAAAAAACAACAAATAAGCATAATGGGAACTATAAGTTCACATCTTTTAGCTAATTGTAAGGTGGTAAAGATATAGTCTATTGCTGAATATTGCTTGCAAATCTTTGTTTGTTCCTTACTACCCAATTCCTCAATTCATATATAGATAATCATCATAAAGATTTGATTTAGATGAGATAAGAGACATATAGTTCAACTAATACTGATGTTCCTTTGTTCACCTTTTCCTGTTATTAATTATTTGAGTTTTTCCTCCATGCTCCCAGTATCTTTCCTTCCTGTAGATACTTATTATATCACTCTCAAGGTCCTCACCATTTTGTCATCTCTAGCATGGAACCCCTTCCTATATATTTGATCCCGTCTATAATGAACAATGTAGTGCTGTAAATACAGCACAAGGCGTGGAGTAAGGAAGACCTGACTTCAAATACTATTATAATGTATGTTTATTAGCTGCATAACCACAAGCAAGTCATTTCTTTTCTGTCTACCTCAATTTCCTTAAATGTAAAATGGAAACAATAATAGCACCTACCTTCCAGGCTTGTTGTGAGAATCAAATGAGGTAATATTTCTAATGTTCTTAACAATGTCTAATACATCATAGGCATTTCCCAAACCTGGATGCTTTTCCTGACTTTGTACTCTTACATACTATTTCTTCTTCAAATATATTTCAGGAGTAAGATATTAGGATCTAAATGTGCACAGTACTACTATTCTTGATGGAGAAAAGTCATAACAACAATTTTTATAATTTTCCCCATTTTTGTGTTTATAATTTTTCCATCTTCATCCTTGAATGCCCTTCAGATGACCTCACTTAGATATCTAGCCAAGCTTTCTTTAAACTGATTTTTCTTTCATTATCTTTTCCTGCTTCATGAGGTGATACTACTCATAGACATCTTTCCTGCTTGTTTATATAAGCCTTTACAAAGAAGCATATATGCTAAATTGTTACTGTCTTTTACAGTCACCTCTTTCTATGTGTCAGGTAGTTAAATGTTTGATAGCTAAGGGGTTTTGAGGGCTTTTATAGTTTCCCTTTGTAGCAATTAATTTATATTGTTTTATCTTCTATGTGAAATTATTATAATAACCACTGATGTGATTTCCTTTGTAAATGTCAATTTTGAATCTGCCAATTCAAATTTAATAATCTTTCATTATGTTAAATAGGGATGATAACAGCATCTAACTCAGAGTTGTTATAAAGATCAAATGAAATAATATTTATAAACACGAAATAGGATGCCAGACACCAAATAGGTATTTAAACAAATGGTTATTCTATCATTACCTTATTAAAAGGAAACTTTGCTGTCGAGATTTAACTCAAGGATCAGGAGAAGATAAAAGTCATCCTGAGAAGCTGATATAGATGTCTCAAAGTCCAAGCTTCATTCATAGCCATTATTTAAAGAAGAGTCCTTGAGACCATTTTCTGTGTCTTTATCACTCTAAATTTAGAAACATATTCAAATAAATTTTATTAACTGATTTGCCAATTCAGAGTAAATTAAAAGTATTAAAATAAGATGCTAGTACTCTGACATCTAAGAATGATGATTGAGAGTCTGCAAATGAGGAGATAGGTAAACTATGAAAACTAGACATAAAAACTCAGAGATTATAGCAGTCTAGGGACCATTAGTTGTAAGAGCAAAGATCCTAATAGTCCCTGAGGACATTTCTATGGCAGAATATAAAACAATAGTGGCATATTATTCACAAAAATGACTCTGAGTCACTAAAAAGCAGGTTAAATTATGTTCAATATATTCTGTTTAACAAGACAAGAATGTATTAGCACTGGAGGCTGAGAAAACAGATGGGCTATCTAGTGAGTACCATCATTCCAACAAGCAGTTACCTGGAGTATTCAAGGAAAAGTGAGGGTGGTTGTTATTGCCAGTGGATATGACAAGTGGTTCTATTACCTTTTGATAGAACTAATTTGTCAGCAGAGAGAAGTGACCCAAGTAAACCTTGAGTGCAAAGACAAAGGTAAATTGTATTTGTAAAGGGATCCCAGAAAAGCTTCTCCTTATGTGAGCATTTTTTATATGTATTATTGATGCTCTGACCCACTGGGAAGATTGACAAAAAAAAAATAGGACAACAAAACGTTTTCAGACAAGAAAACTATTTGTCTCTGTCCCTCCAAGGTATTAGCATCTTGTATACTCTGTATTTGGCACCTAGTGAATGATATCTATTTGCCAAAAGAGTTATTCTACAAGTGATATACTGGAAAATCCAACCATCTCTAATGGCAAAGACTGGCAATTCTCAATCTTTTTTAGAATGAGTATCCATTTCTTAATAACAAAAAGTTCGTTTCTTTAAAAGAAAAATTATTGTTACATTGCTTTTCCAATATTTTCATCTTCAAATATATCTCTCCATCTCCTACCCCAAAACCAATTCTTCAAACTAAAGAAAGAATAATAAAAAGCATTTCAGACAAATCAACCAAATTAACTAAATCTGACAGTCTATGCAATGTTCCACAACTATAGCCATCCCCTTTAATGCTAAACGAGGCCTTCACATGACAATAATCATCTAATTAGTATTTGTTGACTGAAAAACACACCATAACAAAAAGCTACTATAAATTCAGTAACAATTTTTCTATGAATTGGTACATTTCTAATTATAACATCTTCTCCATATATAAGATCATAAGATGATAGATTACAATTGGAAGTGACATTGAGGTCATTAGATCCAACTCTTTCATTTTTAGATGAAGTTATCGAGGTCCACAGAAACTGTGTTTAGAGTCATATAAGTATTAAGTTATAGAATTGTGGTTTCAATCTAAGTCCTCTGACTCCAAATCCATCCCTTTTTGTATTTTATCATTATTCACTCCATAATTTTGTTGGAGCTAAACAGAGATTAAAATAACAGTCCTTGTTGCACCTATAGATTCAGAAATTCCTTGTAGAACACCACAGATCTTAGTGTGGGAATCATTAGTGGAGAAGTCAGTGACTACCAAAGATAATGCTTTCTAAGTTACAGCATCTGAATATTTCTAGCCTGCCAGATGATTTTCTCCCCTTACAATTTACCATAATAATCTTGTAACAAACAAGGTCAATGAAGAAAAAAAAAAGATTAAACTGTTCAAAAACTTTTCAGAGAATTGATTTGTTACCCCAACAAGAAGACTACAGTTGTAATCAGCATTGTTGAGGGGATGCTAGATAGAACTAATTAGGCTTTCCAGGGTAATTAATTTCTTTTTTCCTCTTTTATTTTTCTTTAAAAAAGCAAGCATTATTAAGTCACAAGAGTAGCCAGTGTAACACTTCCTTAGCAACCACTTTTACAGAGCAGAGGCTGATATAATCCACTATTTTGGCAACCAAGCTGCATGTTTGCTGTTTATGACTTTAGAAAGGTCATCAGAAGAAAATGAGATTATGGGGCTTTTTTGCTTTTGGGGGAGGGAGGAAGCTCTTCCTTCTTTTGCTATGATGCAATTATTATATTGTTCACAAAGCCTGATTTATTTTGGGGGTGGGGGGATAAAGCCCATTTTCAATTTTTCATGAATCTGAACTTTTTAATATTAAAAATAACTTTTGTGGGGGCAGAGCCATGATGTCAGAGCAGAGAAAGCATTCACCTGAGTTCTCTTGACATTTCCCTACAAACAACTTTAAGTTAAATCAAATTCTAGAATGTCAGGGCCAACAAGTGGTCAAAGTGGTCTTCTAGTCCAAGACAACATAGGAAATTGGAAAGAGAGATCTGTGACATAGGGGAGGAAGCCATTCCAGAGCGCACATGGATACAACGTCAGTGGTAAGACTAGGTAATGGGAGCAGATAGATGAGGGATAGAGCATTGACCCTTTAGTTTGGAGGACTTGAGTTCAAATCCAACCTCAGACACTAAACACTTTAGTAGCCCTGTGGCCCTGACCAAATCGCTTAACCCCAATTGCCTTACAAAAACAAATTTAAAAAGACTTATGTGATAGTGACAGAAACAGCAGCAGTTTCAAAAGTTCCTAAACTAGAGATGGTAAAGGATCCTGGCAATTGGTCAGGTGACCCCTCTACTAGGAGCTATTTGGCCACTCCATTGCCCATACCCATTTCTGGGTCATAGTTTAAGGACCAAAAAAAGAGCATTTTCAGTTAAAAGCAAGTAGAAGCAATGAAAGACAAAATCACTTCTTGTTTCAAAGGCTCAGGGACCCTGAGAAACAGCATTATTTCTGGTCTTAAGGGAGCAAGGTACCTAAAATATAGTATTGATTATAATCCCAAGGGGTTAAAGGTCTTCTGGGTAAAGGAGTGTATATATATATATATATATATATATATATATATATATATATATACCAGCAGAGCTGGTCAAAATTCTCTTCAGGTCACACTACCTCCAAAGCACAAAACTTTCAAAGCTTTGGAACTATTACTAAAAACATCATTAAAAAAAACAAACCAAAAAAAAAAACAAAAACCTGAAGGTTGTTACAATGCTTCTCAGTTTCCCATCCAACATCAATAACAGAACCCAATATTTTTCTGAAGTTCAAAATAAATTAAGAAATAGACTGAGAATATAAGCAAATAATAACAACAAAAGACTCAACATAAAAAGCTATTATAGGGATAAGGGAAATCAAGATACAAATTCAGAAGACAATGAAATTAAGAGTAGTTACAAAGATTTGATTTTTTTAAATAAGTGAATTGGATATGAGCCCAATAGAAATTCCTGGAGAAACTAAAAATTATTTTCAAAATCAAATTATAATGGTAGAGGAAAAATCAAATAAAGAAGTGAAAGCAAAGAAAAAATTATGAAAAAACAACACTTTGATAAGGGGACACAACAAAATTATTTTTAAAAATCTTAAAAGAATTGGTCCAGTGGAAAAAGAGGAACAAATTTCACTAATAAAAATAACTTTCTAAAACAGAATTGGCCAAATGGAATTAGAAGTACAGAAGCTTACAGAAGAAAATAATTCCTTAAAAATTAGAATTGGGCAAGTGGAAGCTAATGACTTCATGAGACTATAAGAAACAATAAAACAAAGTCAAAAGAAAAAAAATTACAGAATGTCACATCATAGGAAAAATAAACTAACTTGTAAAACAGATTGAGGAGTTATAATTTAAGAATTATTAGAATACCTAAAAAGAAGAGCCTAGGCATCATATTGCAAGAAATTATCAAGGAAAACTGCCCATATATCCTCAAACCACAAGGTACAATAAAAACTGAAAGAGTCAACTAATCACGACCTGAGAGAGATCCCAAAATTAAAATATCCAGAAATATTTTAGTCAAATTTCAGAGCTCCAAGGGTAAAAAGAAAACATTTCAAGCTACCATAAACTATTAAACATCTAGCAGTATCAGGATTACCCAAAATTTATCTGCTACTACATTAAAGAAGTAGAAAGTTTGGAACATGATATTCAAAAAGCAGAAGAACTGGTATTTCATTGAAGAATAACTTACCCAACAAAACTAAGTGTAATCTTTCTAGAGAAAAAAAAATTAATATTTAATTGAGTAGAGAACTTTCAAACTCCTGCTCTACTCAATTAAATATTAACAAAAATGGCAAATGGTTTAGATATAGAGTGCTATCATCAGTAAAGGAAATTTAGGAAATTTAAAAAAATTAAAAATTACCAAATAAGTGGAAATCCTGAAAATCCTAAAAATTGAAAATAAACAAATAAATAAAACTGAACTAGTTTTATATTTTAAAAAATCAATAACATAGATTAATCATTGGTTGATTGGTTAATGTGATTTTCAAACAAAGGGAAATAATAAAACCATATTTCAAGTATTAAAAATAAAACGAAAGTGAATAAATGATATTATGAATGATGAAAAATAAAGATAAAATTAAAGCAATTAGTGGGAGTTATTTTGTCCAATTATATGCCAACACAACTGATAATCTAAGTAAAAGTACAAATAGTAATAAAATATAAGGGGTTGAGATTAACACAAGAGGAAACAATCCTTAAATATCTGTACTTTAGAAAATGAAACTGAAAAGGCTATCAATTTGTTCCTTAAGAAAAATTTCCCAGAATCAAATGGATTCCCAAGCAAATTCTACTTAAAAACCTAACCTACACCACACACACACACACACACAATTTGAAAAATATAGGTAAATGAGTCCTACCAAATTCATTTTATGGAACAAATAGATTTTTGATATGTAAAACATCTAGAGTAAAAACTGAAAAACAAACAAACAAACAAACAAACAAAACAAAACCATAGACCAAATTTCCTTAATGGGTATTGGGTGCAAAAAATTTAAATAAAACATTAGGAAGAGATATAAAGAGAAACTCCATTTAAAATATCTATAGATGATATAAAATATTTGGGAGTCTACCTGCCAAAACAAACTCAGAGATTATATGAACATAATTAGAAAACATTTTTCACACAAATAAGACAAATCTATTTAGCTGGGAAAATGTGAATTGTTCATAGGTAGGCTAAGTCAAAATTACAAAAATAACAACTTTTCCTAAGTTAATTTACTTAACCAGTGCCTATCCAATCATATTAGAAAGATGTATTTCATAAAGCTAAAAATAATAGTAACAAATTTTATCTAGAAGAACAAAAGGTCAAAAATATCAAGGGGATCAATGAAAAAATATGAAGCATGAATGCCTAGCATTAGGAGATTTCAAAAGTTAATCAACATCAAAGTGATAATAAAACAATCTGGTACTGACTAAGAAATTAAGTAGTGGTTTAGTGGAATACATTAGCCACACAATACACAGTAGTAAATGTACAAGTAATTTAGTGTTTGATGAATCCAAAGATCTAAGCTTTGGGGGTAAAAATTCACCATTTGACAAAACTTGCAGAGAAAACTGGAAAGTGGTATGACAGAAACTGGGTATTTACCACATCATATCATATATCAAGATAAAATCAAAATGGCAAATGGTTTAGATATAGAGTGCTATCATCAGTAAATTATGGAAATATAGAAAAATGTGTCTGTCAAATCTATAGATAGTAGAGTAGTTTATGATCAAACAAGAAAAAGAATTATGGGAAGTAAAAAATACATAATTTTAATTACATGAAATTTAAAAGGTTTGGCATTAAAATAACTAATGTTGGCAATGGGAATAGGAAACAAAATATACCAAGTTTCTCTGATGAACGCCTCATTTCTCAAATATATAGAGAACTGAGTTAAATTTAAATTAAAAAGTCATTTCCCAGTTCATAAACAATGAAAAGATATTAAGATTTTGGAAGAAAAAATCAAAGCTATGAAAAATCATGTTTAAAAAGTGCTTTAAATCTCTCCTGATTAGAAAAATGTGAATTAAAAAAACAACTCATATACCACCTCATACTATCAGATTGGCTAATATGATAGGAAAGGAAAATGACAAAATCTGGAAAGGATGTGGAAAAATCAGAAATCTAATGTACTTTTGGTAGAATTTTGAGATATTGTAACGATTCTATATAATAATTTGGAATTTCTCCCAAAGGCATATGAAACTATTTAATTCAGAAATATAATTATAACGTCGGCACTCCAAAGAGATCAAAGCAACATGAAAAGGATCTATTTGGTTTTTTTCTTATTTTATTTTTATTAAGACTTTTTTAAAATTTTCAAACCATACGCATTGATAATTTTCAACATTCACTCTTACAAAACCTTGTGTTCAAAAATTTTTCCCTTCCTGTCCCCCACCCCTAGAGGCAAGTAATTGGATTACATATATTGGTATATGTTAAACATGCAATTCTTTTATACATATTTCCACAAGAAAAATCAGATTAAAAAGGAAAAAAAAATGAGAAAGAAAAGAAAATGCAAACAAACAACAACAAAAAAGGTGAAAATGCTATGTTGTGATCCACACTCAGTCCCTACAGAGTGCAAATGAGTCTCTTCACAAGGCCACTAGAACTGGCCTGAATCATCTCATAATTAAAGAGTCATGTTCATCAGAATTGATCATCATATAATCTTGCTGTTGTTATACATAATAGTTCCTGGTTCTGCTTACTTCACTTACCATCAGTTCATGTAAGTCTCTCTAGACCTCTTTAAAATCATCCTCCTAACCATTTCTTACAAACAATAATATCCTATAACATTCAAATGCCATAATTTGCCCAACCATTCTCCAATTGATGGGCATCCACTTAGTTTCCAGTTTCTGGCCACTACAAAGAGGGCTGCCACTAACATTTTTATGCATATGGGTCCCTTTCCCTCCTTTAAGATCTCTTTGGGATACAAGCCCAATACAAACACTGCTGGATCAAAGAGTATACACAGTTTGATAGCCCTTTGGATAAAGTTCCAAATTGTTCTCCAGAATAGTTGAATCAGTTTACAACTCCATCTACAACATATTAGTATCCCAGTTTTCCCAAATCCCCTCCAACATTCATCATTATCTTTTCCTGTCATTTTAGCCAATCTGAGGGGTGTCTTGTGGCACTCAGAGTTGTCTTAATTTGCATTTCTTTAATCAATATTTAGAACACCTTTTCATATGACTAGAAATGGTTTCAATTTCTTCTTCTGAAAATTGTCTTTCATAAAAAGGATCTATTTGAACAAAAATATTCATAGCAATTCTTTTTGTGGTATGAAGAATTCAAAATCTTCAGTTCTCTCATCCTCAAAAAGGGAATAGTAAGAACATCTAACTCCTATGGTCATTGTAAGTATAAAATTAGGTGACATTTATAAAGCACTTTATAGCAGTATTTGAGTATTATAGAAACATTCATCATCATTATCAACATTATCATTATTATCATCCCTATGGAATCTGTGAGTGCTAGATTTCATTAGCTATCATACTCCTTTCCTATTCAAATAATTATAATTGATAGCTTTGATTAGAAATAAGAAAAAAAAAGTTAATCAACATGAGGTTGCATTAAGCTTTTCAAAAAAAAAATCCAAACTCTAAGAAAAAAAAGTTTCTTTAAAATATGAATTAAATGGGGCAGCTAGTTAGCGCAGTGGATAGAGCACCACTCCTGAAGTCAGAAGGACCTAAGTTCAAATCTGACCTCAGACACTTAACACTTCCTAGCTATGTGACCCTGGGCAAGTCACTTAACCCCAATTGCCTCAGCAAAAATAAAAAATTACTTAAATCTATTGAACATACAGTCAACCCTACCTAATTATGTGAAGATGGAGAGAAATAGGTGTAGAGGGCTACAGACAGTGGGGGAACTCTTGGTGAGATGTAAAACCCTTCAGCCCAGAGGGAACCAGACAATGTCTGGTTTGGTTTCCCATCTCCCTTTGCAGACGCCTTAGCCTTCCTGAAAAGTCAGGAGCCTCAACAATTTGTGTTCTACTTGAAGCGGAGATCCTTGCAGTAAAGAGGCATTTACATAAAAATAGTATAATATATATATACATAATTAGCTTATGTGCAGTGTGCTATGATGATGTAATGGTACTACAGTTGGCACATGTTCAATTTTTTTGGTGATGTAATTGTGCTAAGGCATTTAAGGCTAAGAGAACTTGAAAAAAATGCACTCCATATTTGACTATCCACATGGTTCCCTGCCTCATTACTTCTCTAAGACCAAGGACTCAGGCTGGTATCAAGATTCTCCAGAGAGTTAGTCCAGCCAGTACAAATAAGAAGGTTTTTTTTTTTTTCAGCTAAGCAAAGAAAAACTATTAGAAAAGGCTTATGGAAAAGAAAACCATTGTCCCCAATTGAAAAATGATCAAATAATACAAATAATTATACTACTTACATAATTATGCTCATTATATAGAAAATAGAAATGAAAATCTAGTTGTAATATAGAAAAATAGGCCTCTAAGGTTTTTTGTTATTAACATCTTTAGCTATCTTTTAAAATTTGCATCACAGACTTTAAAATGTATCCTAAGCACACACACACACACACACATAACACATGCATATATACAAACACATGTGTATGTATGAATGTGTGTTTGTTGACTTAGTCCATTTCTGGGAATGTTTGACTTAAAAGGAAGAAAGCTGTACATAAAAGGCAGCAGTGAATCACATCTACTCTTAATTTCTATTCTAAGAGTTATAAAGATCATTACAAAGGTAATGATGGCCATTATTTAGCAGCAGAAGCATATGAAATTTTCAGAGAATAGGATGTGGACAGTAAGTAAGCTTTGGGACTGGTATGATTAAATTGGTTATGTACAGAACTGGTATTATTAAATGGGTATAGTATAGAGAACTGGTAAACTGAGCCTGAGATAAACTGAAGTCAGATTAGTTATGGGTAACTAAGGTAATATTTGGTATGGATAGTGGTAACATTATTACAAAGCAGGAATGATGGGAATAATGAAGAAAAAAAGTAGGAGACTTGAGAAGACTCCATTTGGGAAAAGAAAGTGTAAAGGGTAGCATAAATGAACGACTTTGAAGAGTGAGTATAATCAATATAATTAGGTTGATAATATAGACTAGTAAAACCAAATTACTCTCCTAAACATTTTTAAGGAATTAGAGGAATACAGGAGACAGTAAGTAATCTTATAAAAGTAATCTTATAAGGAAGATTTGAGTTCAAATTCTACACCAGAGATTTATAAGCTTTGTAACCCTGGGCAAATCACTTAAACATCTGTTTCTCAGTTTCCTCAACTGTAAAACTGTAAAATTAGACTTGGCCTTTAAGGTTTCTTCTATATCCAAATCTATCACTCTATATTAATTCTTCTGAAATATTTTACTGATCACCTCCATTCTGTATGTGGCATGTGGAAGATACAAAAATTTAATTCACACATGTATTAAGAAACTATTTCATGTAAGGTATTATGCTAGGCACTGGGGATAAAAAGACGTCAAAATAGGCATGTTTCCCAAAAGCCTAAAATTTAATATTGGAAGAAAAGTCACAAACATATAAATCTACATACATAACACACACACACACAATCACACACACACACAGTCACAAAAGTTTTAGAGCAGTTATAAATCATTAGCTTAAATGCTTAAAAAACACTTAAATGCTTAAAAGTTCAAATTCATTTGGATAATCTTTAATAGCTAAAATCTACAATAAGATTTTTAATATGTGTTGTACAATTATGCTGACAGAAGAAATGTGATCATTTCAAAGTAGAAGTCCAAGCAAAATGCAATGAGATATATAAAGAGGGAAAATATTTTTTTTCAGAAGAAAAATTATCAGAGAAAATTTATGGAAAAGATGACCATTGTCCTGAATTGACAAATGGTCAAAGAATATGAATAAGCAGCTTTCAGAAGAAATCCAAGTTATCAGATTATATAAAAACTCTGCCCCAAGGCTCTTAAGCTATGCATGCTTTCTGCTTTACTACTAGATTTATACCTCAAAGAGATCAAAGAAAAAGGCAATGTCCCTAGGTACAAGAATATTTAAAGCAGTTCTTATAACTGTATAAAAGAACTGGAAAATGAAGAGATAGCCATTAACTGGAGATTAGCTAAAAAAGTTATAGTATATGAATGTGATAGAATACTGTTGTGCTGTAAGAAATGAAAAAGAGTGAAGGTTTTAGGAATACCTGGGAATAGTTGTTTAAATTGATGTAAAATTTATTAAGCAGAATCAGGAAGATAATTTTTACAATAATGACAGTGTGATAAATTGTAAACATCTTTGAAAGATTTAGTAACTCTGATCAACAAAACGACCAACCACAATTACAAAGAATTAGTGATGCTATATACTTCCAGATAGAGAACAGATAGACTAGAAGTATAGATTCAACTATATTTTCTTTTATTTTTCTTTCATTCTTTTTTTTTGACATGAATAATATGAGAATTTATTTTTCATGACTATACATATTTGAAATAACTTTTTATTTTTTTCTTTCCACTTCAATGGGAGGGAACAGGGAAAGTGGAAAAAGAAAATTTGGGACTGAAAATTGAATAAAATTGAATTTTAAAAAAAGAAGAGACAGCTGAGATGGATTTTGAAGCAAAGGAGGGTGTGGTGGCAAAAGCAGTAAATTATAAACAAGTAAGATAAAAACTGTGGCATGGAGACCGGATGAATGAATTAAGACATGGTCCCTAAGCTCAGGGAATTTACAGTTTAATTACCTATATAAATGTTTTAGTAATACATAAAAATATATTCTATATGAGCTGTATTTTTCTAAACATGAAACTAAGTACATCACTGATCAGAAAAGAGTATTTGAATTATTTGAAAGATTGAGTTTCAGTTTATATGATTACCACATACTCTATTGACCACTTCACTAATGTTGCCATTTTTATTATATTAATGTGGTACAAAAATGAACACACACTATTCCTCTAATTGTTTAACTCTTCTACTGTTTATGTAGAGAGTTTAGTAATTATACACATAAAACTAATGTATATGAGTATCTTGTTAGACTGGAGCCCAAATACTTTCTTCATTCTGTAGTTATTTTAAATATAATTTCTCTTTTTATCATTTATCCTCATTTTTGTTAATGCTATATAGAAATGCTGGTGATTATTGAGGTTTTATTTTATATTATGCTACTTTACAGAAGTTATTAATTGTATCATTTAGTTTTTTATTAATGTTCATCTATTTTCTTTTAGTCTATTCTGAATTTCATTTACTCAACTAGGTTTTATTTTTCCTCTTTTCCTTCTTTATTTCTTTTGTAAGAAAGAAATGCTACTTAAGAGATTTACACCTTTTGGAATACAAAATTTGAGCTCCTTCATCTCCCTCATTTATATATCATGGCATTTATAGCTTTCATCCTATCCTTTCTTCTTCCTAGAGTATGGATTTATTTGGGTTTTTTGTTGCTATGTTACATTTTTTTCATGAAGGAAGTATAGTTATTTAGTGGTATTTATGTCTATATTCCAAGTCATGAGTTTTTACCATTATTATTCACAGGTCCTAAAATGATGCTATCTTATCTTCTTATCTATTTTCCTAATCCCCAGGGTACACTTTCCTGGTGTAAGTTAAAACTCTTGGAAACCAAATCAGGCCTTGGAAAAGTGGTCTCTTATTAGTCCATTTCCCCAAGATGAAACTCATTATATAAAGTAATGCCTATCTCTAACCACACACACTCTTTCCACTCTAAAAATCTTTTTAATAACTTCCTTTCATTTCTAGAATATTTTTCCTTTGTCACAGACTTCTTTTTTCCATTGATTTCATCCTACTATTCCAAATCCTTCAGTAGTTTTGAGAGTCTAAAGAAAGTATTATTTCTTTTCTAATTACTTTCAGATTGGGAGGAGAGTGAGAATCATCTTCAGCTTTTTTGGGGAAGAGAATCTCTTGATTCCCTTTGCTCCATTATAGAAACTTTACACAATTATATCTTCTACCCTCTTTTCTCAACATATTAATTCATTTACATGGACTCATGGGATTTAGTGTATAGAATGTTAATACAGTTCTTCCTTTTTCCTCATATTTTAATTCTTATGATCTCCTTAAACCTTTATCCCCTTGGGTTTTGTTTTGTTTTGTTTTGTTTTGTTTTGTTTTGTTTTGTTTTGTTTTGATCTTTTGGCAATCCCACTTTCATTTTTCTTCCTCAATTCAATTAAATAAAACAAACTGTCTATTAACATGAGAAAAATTATTTCATTGCTTAATCTTTTCTTTATAATTGTAATTATTTACATTTCTTGTCTTTCTCTTTTTGACTCTTGTTTTTTTTTTTTTTGAATAGTGATGCATTGAGAATTACACAGAAATCACTAGAAAAGTAAGGCAGTGTTGAAATCTTATACTAATTAAACAATTCCCAGATGTCTAAAATAAAATTGGAAGGAATCTTCAAGGTCATATAGCACATGTAGCACAACTTTCTGTTCACTCCAAGAACATATTTTGTATCATATGTGCTCTTTTTAAGAAATTTATAATACGGAAGGTTGACAAAGGAGTAGAAACAAATCAGAAAATAGAATGTGATATATGAATAGGAAAGATACTTAATAAAGTGCTCTTCAAGACCTAAGGAAGGATCAATGGCTTCTATTAAGAGAAAGCATGGAAGGTTTTATGGAAGACATCACATTTGAAATAGGCCTGGGAGGGATAGGTTTGAATTATATAAATGGAGTAGAATCATCAAACCTTAAATCAATGAAAGATCCCTCCTTCCTTGAAAAATTGATGTGGTATGAATCTGCAAATGATGAATAACCAAACCTAATATAGAGATAGAGCTTAGAGAGGCTATAAGAATAGACAATGAACATGCCCATTAGGCAACTCTATAAAAATTAGTTCTTTGAGGTGAGTTTTAGAAAGAGGATAGATCATGGGTAATTCAGATTTGAATTAATTTTCACTTGATATGGTTCTCATTCTGCTCCTAGTTAAATATCAACTCACATGTATGACATATCAGCCATTTGGGAAGCAGACTTGGTATTCTGTTGTGAAAGTTGAGGCAAGAGGGGATATATTTTTCTTAAAAACAAAATCTTACTTTCACATAGAGGTGGGTTGTAGAGATACCAGTGGAAAGGGCTAACAGTTGCCCACCCCCACTGTCCCTTGAAAATTATCTTGTCTGGCTTGGCAAGATGATTTAACTATATAATGTAGCCCTGAGTAACTGAGTGAATTCATTTGATAGGGTTTTTAATTAGAATATTATAATATTTATTACAATAGTTTGATTAATTTAATTCAAAATGTATTTATTATCTAAATACTATATTTAAGGCAGTACTCATATGAAAAAGAAAAGTATAAAAAAATGCTATACAAGGCCCAGGGAAAAAAAGGGTGATTTTTATTATGGTTATTTAGGAAGTTTTCTTGAAAGATGTAGCATTTGAAGAAGGAATTCAGTAGATGGAAATGCTTATTTATTCTATGAATATAAAGGCAAAAGCTAAACAGTCTCTGCCCTCAAGGAACTTGAGTTTCAATAATAAAATTAATTTGAAAAGAAGGAGATGGGGGATAGCTAAGTGGTGCAGTGGATAAAGCTCAGCTATTAGAAGACTAGGAAATTCCTGCGATAGAGTCTAAATCCCTAGTGGAAAGAGATGAGGTGGAGGTGATATAGGATTTGATGCTAGAAGAGAATTAAATTGAAGAAAAGTTGCTAATCTGTATCATTAGAGGAAATCTCCATCCTAAGAATTTTCCAAGCATAAGAAACCACAAGTCCAGAAATGAAAATGATATTCTAGATAAACAGTAGAGTGACAAAAATGATAACTCTGAATTTGTGCCCTATAATCAAAATGGGAGCTTGAGGGAAAATAAATCAATGGATTTACTGAGCACTTCCCTCAGAACAATCTCAATATGTAAAGAGTGTAGGTATTATTATTATTCCAATTTTACAGATGAGAAAATTAGGTACCTAAGAGATAAAAACACCAAACAAACAAAAAACAACCCATCTTTCAGATTTATGGAACTGAAAAATACCAGCGCTAGGATCTGACCACAGATTGATTGTCTGCTTACAAACCCAGAACTCTTTCTCATAAATATATTTTAAAATTCAAATGTAGTTATTAACTAATATACTTTTTTCTAGTTCCTAATCTGTTAATACTTACTTATTATGGGTATTTTCCAAAGCTCCATTCTGAGGCCTCTTGCCTTTCCCCTCCATATTACAATTTCCTGTGATGATCTTACAATATCTCATGAATTCAATTATTACCTCTTTGTGAAAGATGTTCATATCTTATCTAGCTAACTGGCTTTAGTCTCTCTTTTAAGTTCCAGTTACTTATTACCAACTGCCTTTAGGAATTGGTTATCCAACAGGTATTTCAGCAGCTAAATTGGGGGACTAGGCCTAGAATCAGGCAGACCTGAGTTCATATATAGTTTCAGACACTTATTAGTTGTGTGATCCTGGGCAAGTCATTTAACCCTGTCTTCCTCAGTTTCCTCATTTACAAAATGAACTGGTGAGGGAAATGGCAAACCATTTCTGTATGCTTGTCAAGAAAATTCCAAATTGGGTCATGAAGAGTAAGACAGGGCTGAATAATAATAGGCATTAAATTCAAATTTAACCTGTCCAAAATCATACTTCTTAACTTTCCCCAAAAACTCTCTCTTCTTCCCATTTTTTCTATTACTATTTAAGACAGCCCCATACTCCCAGAATCACAATTTCAGTGTCATCTTGGTAAAACTCACATTCATCCTACATATTCAATCTGTTGCCAAATCTTGTCATTTATTGGTTAACAGTGTCTCTCAAAAATTTTTTTTCGCTGTTTTCACAGTTGTCTTCCCGAAGGCCCTCATCCCCTCTTGCCTGGACTATTAAAATATGCTGTTCTCTGTGCCTCAGCTCTTTCACTCTAATCCATCCTCTGCATAGTTGCCAGAGAGATTTTCTAAATTATAGGTCTGATCATGTCTGTTCTCTGTTAATTAAATGACACTATTCCCCTGTTATCTCTAAAATTCGAGATCAAGTCCTCTATTTGGCATTTAAAACCTTTAAAACTCTTCTTCATGTACTTTTGGATAGAGCTCCAATGGTCCAAATTCCATTCCTTTTCAATGATTGGCTATCTGCATTTGCTCTGGGTGTCTCCCAATACTTCTCATTCTGCTTCCTGGATTCCTTAGTGTCCTTTTAACTTCAACTTAAATCCTTCCTCCTGTAGGAAGTCTATTTCTTCCTTCCCCCCCCCCACTGTTAGTGCCTTCCTTCTGAGAATATCTTCCATTTACATGGTCTTTATCCTATTTGTATTGTCATATTCTTATCATCTCTGCTATTAAAATGTGACCTCCTTCATTGCATGGAACATGTTTTTGCTTTTCTTTAGCATAGCACTAGGTACATAGCAAGTGATTTTTAAAAAAAAAACCACACAAACACCTTATTGATGGACTGACCATAAATTGTATTAACTAGGAAAATAGTTTTGTTTCTTTTTTTTTACCATGATCCTATGCAAGTGGCAGAATCATAAAAAACAGTCAAATAAAAATTTATTAAGCTATTACAATGTGCAAAAGCACTGTTCTAGTTGCTAGAGGGAATATAAGAAAGTATAAAATATAGCAATTGTCCTCTTGGAATTTATAATCTAGTTACAGGGATTGGCAAATGATGACCTGAGGTGTCAAATCCAGCTTGCCTCTCATTTTTATATGCCAAATTGCTGTGAATAAAAAACAAAAACTATTCTTAGTTCACAAGTTATATAAAAACAAAGATAGGCTGTATGTAGCCAGAGGGCTAAGGTTTGTATACTCATGATCTAGAAAAGGAAGATGAAAAATGCCTGCTAAACAGAAACTGATAGATATCAATCAAAGAATATTTCTGAAGTACCTACTATGTGCCAGACACTAGTGATTCAAAGATAAAAATTTAAGGCAGTTCCTGCCCTTAAAAAGCTTACATTCTACTGGAAGAAAGGGATTATAGAAGTGAAGGCAGAGAGGAATAGATGTAGATTTTCAGGCTGTTTCTTGAAGCAATGATATGATTATTTTTTTCTAGAGCAAGGAAGAAGTAGGTAGTGCATGCATATGGGAATTTAAAGGAAATCAAGAATCTAGGGATTTAACATTTAAAATAGTTGGCTATTGCTTGAAGAAGCAACACAAAGAAATGGTTAGTCAGTTATACAGCTGGGAAAACCTGAGTTCAAATCCTGATTCTGATCTATACTGTCTGGATGATCATGGAAAATTATTTAACCTTTCAAGACCTTAGACAATTCTTTAAATGATGTTACTTACAGTTTCTTTATACTTCTGAAATCACAGGTCTGTACCTTTAAAAATTTTTATTACCAGAGAGAACTTTAATGTGTAATTTCCAAATATAAGAACTTTTATCTTGAATTCCTAAAAGCAGCAGTTTCTTAATAACTCAAAATTTCACCAGCAAAGTTGCCAGTATGAGGACTAAGTCATGTGAATCATTGACAAGTTAATTGTCCTCTGGGATCTAGCTGTCATCCTCTACATGAATTTGATTTAATGCCTAAGAGAAATCACTTCACAAAGTTTGAAATGATTTCAGAGAACAAGAATCCATTGATGCAGACACCGCACCCTCCTTTAGTTTGTTGGAGATCTTTGTGACTATCTTATCAGATAAGCACTCTAATTTCTCTGTCAGGTGGCCTGGCCATGATCTAAAACAAGCCCAGTGTACTGATTTTGTTGTTCAGTTGTTTCAGTTGTATCTGATTCTTCCCAACCCTATCTGGAGTTTTCTTGACAAAAGATATTAGAGTGATTTGCCATTTTTTTCCAGTTTGTTTTGCAGATGAGGAAACTGAAGTAAACAGGTTTAAATGACTTATCTAGCGTCACATAACCAATAAATATACAAGGCCAGATTTGAAAGCAGGGAGATAAATGTCTATTCCAGACACAGCATTCCTTCCAATGCTTCCCCAAAGTATGATTAGCTCCTGAAAAAGTTTTATTGGTGTCATGCTGGACATATAAATCTGGAACTTCAGAAAACTATACCCTGCCTAACTAACCCTACTTATTTTCTTGGCCTAAGGAGTCAATAATGGGATACAATTACTCATCACTCCTACTATATTTCCTGTGGAACTTGGAACTTTATCTTCTTTCCCTCTGAGCTCACCTTTAACATGATACCTATCATAAAATAACTCTGAAATTAAAATCTGTTAAGATGAAAAATCCTATTTATGTTACTTTTACCAAAATGCTCATGCAGCAGATGAGATCTTTCAAGTTCATTGTGACTTATGGAAGGAAGTAGGGACAGAGCAAAAAATCAGGTAGGCATTTGTGCTTAATGTACTCCCTCGAATTATACTCAAATAATGAGAGTTCTGTACTATCCCATTTTCATCAATTCCTATGAAAAGATCTTTATAAATTTGAAGTTTCTCCTGAGTCACCCTAACAAATTTTCTTCTGCATCCTTGAAAGATATGATAAGCAAGGATCGTTTTTCTGAAAGTAAAGCCTTTGAAACAGTGATGGGGGATTTATTTTTAGGTCTGTCTTTGTGTGTCCTTGTGTCTCCCCTAGCAATGAGCACAGTGCCTGATATACAATAGTAATTTCATGAAAAGGACTGAGACCCCACAGATCTTGGTCTTTGTTTTCAAAAAGCTTATATATTTAGTTAGGAAAATAAAACTTAAAGAAAACAAAAAAAGCCAAATGTATGATAGATAACATGATTACATTTAAGGCAGTGTAGATTATAATACAGAGTAATGTGGAGAGCAATGAATTGAAGACAGAATCAGATAGCTCTGTAATGCTGGAAAAACTGAGCAAGATAGAGATTAGAGAACAATTCGATAATTTATTAAATGGGAAAGATTTACTGGGACCAAATGGATCCATGGTTTGGTCCCAGGACTAAACAAGATTATCCTCTCAAAGAATTCAGCAGTGAATGTCAGACACAAGATTCTTTTATAGGGTAACAAGAACAATGGCATAATGGGGGAGGTACCTGGATGGGGATAACCTACTGGGGGGAGATACCTAGGATGACATGATAGAGAGAGGTACAGAAGAGGCTCCTGATATTCTAATGATGTCTAAAATGGATAAAGACCTTTATCCCATCAAACATTAAGAGGGAATGGTTATAACCTGAGGTAGAGTAACTAAATAGGACAATTAGGGAAACTGGGTCAGGACATTAAAAGAGAACTGTGGCACAACAGCTCTAGGTTCAAATTCTACCTCTGGCATATATTGACTTTATGACACTGAGCAAGAAGTTCAATGTCTGGGTGTCCAGGAAACTCTTTTTAAAAAAAAAAAAAAAAATATATATATATATATATATATATATATATATATATATATATATATATATATATATATATATATATATATAAAACTAAATACAAAATAAGAAAAAAACAAATAGGACAGAAAGGGAAATTAAAAAACAAAACAAAATGAAACATTGTCATGTGGCTAGCTGAACATCAGGGAGGATTTAAAAAATAAATTTCCATTTCAAGAAAGCATATATGATAATAGAAGAAATTATATTCATGACTGTCCATCATTACTTTGCTTTCTTATAGGTTATTCTTGTTTTCTACTATGCACTTTTTATTTTATTATTTTTTCCCCCCTTAGCCTCTCTACCTCCTTCAAGCACAGGTATACATATGTATACATATGTACATATTCACACACAAATATATCCACACCTAACTGTAGCTTGCTTGATTACATACATATGCCTACATGCATATATATATATATATATACACACATATCTATACATACAAATTTATACATACATAGATGTGCATCTAAAACAGTATTAATATGAATTACATATAATATATATTTCTCTCTTGATTGAATCTTTAAGTTTTACTTTGTCTGAAATTAATGATTACTAGTCCTAGTTTATTTTTCCTAATAAATTCTATTCCTGATTCATGTTAAATTGTTTCTGTATATATCTTTTATTTCTTATCCCTGCTAACTCTTCTACTTAAATTCTGCTTCTTAATTTACCTTGCAATTACTTATCCTCCCCTCACCCATGGATTCCTCCCTTATTTTTTCTCTCTCACCCTTTTCCTCCCATCCACTTCCATGAATCTAAACATCCTTTTGTAGATCACCTTATCCAATCCTACCCTTTCCTTCCCTTTTTATCCCTTTCCCATTAATCTACACACCTTGTTCCACTGACAGAAATGGATACATCCTTTTATACTCCACCTATCCTATCCCTTCCCCCCTCCCTTATTTCTTTAGAGATTCTGAAGTGTATTTAACCTTTGTGGCATATATGTGTATTGTTCCTTGTTAATCCATTCCTAATATAGGTAGATTTTCAGAACTACCAATCCTCCTCCCTCCATCTAATGCTTCCATGCTGATTCTTTCTCTACCTCACACACAGCTCCATTGGACAGTTTTCCTTAGAGTTAAAATAAACTCAACTCTATCCCAATCTTTCTTCTGGACTACCCAATTATTAATCTAATTCTTAGACATATTGTTTACATTTCCACATATAAAACATAAATAGATTGTCTTTATTGAGTCCCTTAAAATTAATCTTTGATGTTGCTTGTTGTATGTTAAATTTTCTATAGAGTTCAGGTTTGGCTGCAATAAAGTCCTGAAAATCTGAGAGTTCATTGGATGTCCTTTTTTTTTTTTTTTTTTTTTTTTTGGTTCAATATTATGCCTAATATTACTAGATACAATAGTTTTGACCACAAACCTAATTCTTTTTATTGATGATATGTAATAGTCCAAGATCTGCAATCTTTTATTGTAACTTCTGGTAGATTCTGTACAATTCTAATTGTAGTTTCAGCATATTTGAATTTTTTGTTCATTTGTTTGTTTCTTGTAAAAAAATTTTTCTTTGATCTGAGAGTTTTGCAATTTAGCAATAATGATCCTATGTGTTTTCCTTGTAGAATCTTTTTGAGGTGGTCATCCATGGATTTTTTCTATTTCTACCTTCCCCTTTTGTTCTATCACTTCTGGACAATTTTCTTTGATTATTCCTTATGTTGTCTCAAGTTTTGGGGTCACACCTTTCAGATAATCCAATTATTCTTCTTTTTTCTTTTCTTGATCTGTTCCCCATGTCTGTTGTTTTTCTTTCTTTTTTTAAAGAATTATTTTATGTTCAAAAGTTGAAAAAAATAAAAATAAGTAGATTTACTCCCTTGCTTCCTACACTATAATTAGTTCAGAATTAGTTTAGAGGAAACATGAGATGTGCAAAATTAGAGAAGCCATCTCAAATGTCCACAGGGAATATTTGTGTCTGACCTGTGGCAGCTCATATTGGTCTGATCAATCATCAGAACAAAAGACATCAACCAACTATTTCCATAGGTTTAGTGCACAAACTGAACTATCTGATGCACTGTCTCCAACTTTGTCTCTTGCTGCATCCCAGTACCTAAAATATTTTACCTTTTCCCCTATAGCTATAAACTAGGGCACCCGTCTGCCTGTCCCAGGTGTGCACACATTTGTCAAAGAAGCCATTTGCCATGAGAATTGAAAGCCACAGTAGATAGAGGCTCTTGGTATTTTGTCAAAGAGTGATGCAGATGCCCTGGTCCACATCCCATAGCCAAATAGTAAAATCAAAGGATGTATTGGCCAGCATGAAGTTGGCATGTGAGTTGATTATTCCTGGTCCTGTGGGACTCCATTTGATAGTACAAATTTTTTTATTATGCGCTTGCAAATCATGGACAAGACAACTCTCTTTTTTAATACTCTCTCTTTAAAGTTATTCATCAGAACAAAGACTAGAGAGTCCCATTTGATAGAATTTACTTCATTTGTGTGTCCCTACAATGTTTAGATAGACCTATCTTGTCCTAATTTAGAGACATGAATGCACATATCGGTACTGCAAAAAGCAAAGGTGTTGTTGCTTTGCCAGTATACACCCAGTGCCAGTGCTAAATGAAAAAAAGCTCCTTGGCTTCCCCAGTATGTACATCCTAGATAATCATGGCCTTATCCACTCCTCACTCAGGATGAAAATTTCTTTCTTGTTCCATATTAATGAAAAAATAGGTTTTTGCTAGCAATAAAATCATCTTTATGGCAAACCTATCATCTGACCCAGTGGTAAAATACACCTTCTCTGATCCAATCAAGGGAGATGATGTTTTTGTTGCTGGACACATCCTGCCCATCTTCCCTGATCCAGGGCTAATTGGGTTGAGCCACTTGTACTATTCTCACTCTAATTCCATATTCTTGCTATTGAGTGACCAGATGCTGAGTTTAGAAGATCACTAACAGAATTCCAGGATAGATGAATACTTCTGACTCATGACCCTATAACACCATAGCTTTATTTCCCTGCCCTACTCTGAAAATGAACTCTGATCTTCCCTATCTCCTTATAAGTTTCTGTGGTTGGGTTCTTTTTCCTTTGCCTACTCATTTTTTTTTAAATGAGAACTTATTAATGTAATTTCCTCTAATCATGGGGTAAGAGATAGGGTAATTGTGTCTCTAGATCTCCCCTCTAACCTAGAACCCCAAACCGAGAGTTCCACTCTCCTGCAGAGCCTCTGCACTCACCAGTATGCTGGTTCCTTCTCTCCCAGGACCATGTCTCTGCAGCACAACTGGGCCTGCCATTCCTAATCAGCCGAAGTTTACTCCGTCCTCCCAGACTCAGGTCTGGATTCCTCAAACTGTCTGAGAGGTGAAAGTTCCTGTGACTCAGATTGACATTACCCTGGAACAGCTAGTCCCATCACTCCCAGCTTGCTGTTTCTCCTGAAGGTGTTTATATTTCATACCAGTAAAATCCTTGTCCTGAGTCTTTCTTCAGCTCTTTTCTGATTGTTCCAGGAGGAAATTGATTCTACCCCAGTCTTATTTGTTTTTTTCACTGGTTTGCTTTTCTAACCTACTCCACCATCTTCCCAGAATCCTCCTCTCAGAAAAGCTTTTAAGAGTATAAATTGCAGAACTGTCCTCAATCTGCATTGGAAAAAGGAATTTCTTCAATACTTGCTATAGAAACCAAAATAATCACAGGTATATATACCCCATATCCTCTCAAATGATTTGCTATTAAGAGGTAGTATGGGGTTATGGATAGAAGGCCTGTCTCTAATACCCACTAGTTCCATGACCATGAAGAAGTCCCATCTCTAATATTTTAAATTGTTAATCTGCACCAGTGGAAGACATTTCTACCTCAGGAAGTTCTACATGCTAATAAAAATCACAAGTATGGATAAAAAAAAAATTATTAAGAGCTAAATTGTATGACAGAGGTAATCTCAGGCAAGGCAGAATGCAGCCTAACATTTTAACCATTTTCTTTAAAATCTATTACATTGTGTACAAAAAAATTATAGGTTTCAATCTTTCTCTGAACAGCAATGTGGTTTTTCAAAACGTTTGATTTTTTTTCCCCATTAGTGAATATTTCAGTGAGTATTAGAATAACTTAAATTAAAATGTGAGGGAAAGATACTTAATAATTTTCCCCCCACTCACATGGAGAAGATTTTTTAACTACATGAAATATCTGTAGAAAAACTGACAGTGAATCCTTAGGCTGCCTCTATGAAATGAATACAACAAATGGACCTTTTCTATATTAATGAAGCTAATGAATCTAACCAGATGGCACTGTCTTTTCTGTTCATTGACTTTACTGACTTCCTGTGGAACTGATACCAGATTTCTCTGAAGTACAAGGGAAAGGCAAGTAAGGAATTTTTCTCTCTCTGACCCTTTGCTAAGGAGGCAACTCTCAATTAGTTTACTAATTAGCTTTTAGATGTAGAACAGGGACATAACAATAGTGAGAGGTAGAGATAGAAGGAACTTAGCAGAATGGATAAGAAACTGAACTTGGCATTAGAAGCACCTACATTCAAACACTCATGAGCTGTGAGACTTTGGGCATATCCTTAACCTGTATGCATCTCAAGATATTGATTTATAAATTTACAAATTTACAAACTGATTTGTAAATAGAGAGATTGGACTTTCAGTTCCCATTCTGTAATCTGATGAGACCATGAAGTCTAACTCCTAGCCAAACCACAAATCTTACTGATCTACATCTTAGGCTAGTGGTCATACAATCATCTCTACTAAGAAGTGACCTCAACATCCCCAGAGGCAAAACATTTTATTTTTTAACAGCTCCAACTGCTAATTATCAATCTTTATTAAGTGGCAGGAGCTTTGCTGGGCTTGGGAGAAATAAAGACAACCACATAAAACAACCCCTTCTCCTCGGAATACTGAATATGATTAATTGGTGAAAGGAGATCAGCCTATTGGCACAAAGGACAGTACATCCACAAAATTAAAAGAAATGTTGAGCCAAGCCCAGATAACATTAAGAGACCACCAGTGATAGGAAATACAGGGTTTGGAATGCCAATATTTGCTGAAAATTTTAAATAAATAAAATAAAATTATAGTGTTTAGTAGCACTAAGAGCTATGGTACTACCACTAATGATTCAGTTCAAATTTCAGAGAGAAGCTGTCCAGCTATGAAACTTTTGCTTTTAATAGTTTTCATTGTTTATGGCATTCGGAGACTTTGTTCTGGTTATAGAGATCTCTATCTCTCTATCAAGTTTCTGACAGCAATTTGCCTCTACTTTTCCTTTGTTCTGATCATAATCTACTTACTGTATAGAGTTATATTCTCTTAATGTATCACTCTCACCATACCTCCAAACATATGCTAGATTCAATAATAACATTTTTGAAGGCAGTAGAAACTGTATTACTTTTCACATTTGTAAGCTCAGTTCCCAGAATGCTCTTATTGCTCAATAATTTCAGTTGTGTCCACCTTTTTGTAACCCCATTGGGGTTCTTTTGATAAAGATAACTTTGCCATTTCCTTCTCTAACTCATTTTACAGATGAGGAATTGAAGCAAGCTAGGTTAAGTGATTCGTTCAAGATCACACAAATAATAAGTGTCTGAAGCGAGATTTAAACTCAGAGAAGATAAATCTATCTGACTTCAGGCCTGGCACTCCATCCACTCACAGTACCACTTAGAACATTGCCTTGCACAAAGTAGGTGCTTCTTCTGTGCTTATTTAATAATTTTTAAATTGAATTCTTCTTCAGAATATTAAAAAACTGAAAGGAAAATGAATATTGTTTCTTATGAGTAAAAGGGTCCTCCTCAGCAACCTTCTTGGGTATTTTACATAGATACAGAGTTAGAGTTAGAGCTGATGGGGTCCTCAGAAGCTATCTAATCAAACTTCTTTAGTTAGCAATGGAAAATTGACAGGGGAAGTATCTAAGAATCATGGAGGTATTGATATAAGCACCACAAAGCACCACAAATGGAATATGAACCTCGATTTCTAGATTCCATAGTTATGCTCTTTCTAGGGCCCTGTGCTGCCTCTCATCTCCTACAAATTGACTATATGCTCTTGTGCATAATGGATTCTCTTACATATTTTTCTGAGCTCTGTAAAGTGTTTTAATATGAAGACAAGTAAAGAAAGTATATAGAATAGCCAAAGAAAAGAGTAAAGGATCTCAAAGTCTGAGCCTTTTTTCCACCCAATTGCCAATTCATTCTGGAATACCAGAGATAAGCCCTAGGCCCTTCCAAGTTTCATTTTCCTCATCTGAAAAATAGGAAGAAAAATATTTGCTTTAAAAAAAATTTCTAAGGGAACATCACAATGTGCAGCAAGTTCAAAGTCTTAGTTAACAATACCAAATCTCGGGCCAACTGTCAAAAAAATCATTTCAATTCAGCGATACATCCCTTTCCTAAGAATGCTATTTATTTCCATATGCTTTCAGGACACATTCCAGCCAGCTATACTCAAACTAATCTCATTTCCCATTACTTCTTCAATTTTAAAAACATACTTTCCTAAATCTTATGTTGCATAAATGCTCCTGATGCACTCTAAGGAAATAGATAATTAAATATTATATATGCAAAAAGGAAGTATTTCCTGAACATCTTAATCTTTAATTTTCTGTATTTATTTATTTTTTGTCTATCATTGACCTTGGGCAAAGCTCTTCCTCTCTCTTTGGAGCTTAGCTTCCTCATCTGTAACTTAAGAGAGTTAAACTAAATTATTTCTAAATATCCTTTCAAATCTAAATTCTAAGATCTTACCATCCCAAATGCAATTAGATTTCAGGAATGACTAAGAATCTTTGTAATCATATTTTTCCCTTTTGACCTGTGATTTCATTTGCATAGAGACCAACCAGTGAAGAAACTCCTTCCACTGCTCCAGATGGTCAACTTATCTGTAATTTGGAGAATTCAGTTGCCCGGGATACTGAAGGATTAACTGACTTATATGTCACATGACAAGTAACAAAAGTGAGACTCCTGACTCCTAGGTGGACTTTTCCTTCTACCAGCTGCGTTATATTGCCTCTCAATGTTCTCATCCCTTCAAACATGTTTTATTGAAGCTTTTAAGAGTATATTTTCAGAAAAAGCTAAAAACAGTTTCCATAAAATAGGAATAAAAGTAAAAGTGTTCATTTTAAATATTTGAAGACTAAAATGACAACAGACCATCTCTGTGCAGATATTACAGACTAGTCATCTACAGGGTTACTTATAAATACACTGCAAGACACATATAAGAGAACATTTTAGCATAGCAGTTGTCTTTTGTGTCAGGAACACATTATACTTTTAAAAATTATTGAAGATGCCAAAGAGTTTTTGCTTATATTGGTTTTATATCTACCTATATTTACTGCAATAGAAATTACAATTGATGCATTTCTAAAATGTATTAAGAATTTATTTGAAAATAAGTAAGAAATCTATTGCATTTATCATAAATTTCATCTTCCTACATGTAATCTATGATGCAGTGGCAGGGATCTCCTTGTAGTTCCATTAACAATACCCTCTATCTCCTGACTCTGGGCATTTTCATTGGCTTTCTTCTATGCCAGAGTACTCTCCTTCTTCCTTTCCACCTATTGGCTTCCCTGTTTCCTCAAGTTCCAATTAAAATTCCACCTTCTATAGGAAAATTTTTCTGATCCTACTTAATGCTGGCACCTTTCCTCTGCTGATTATTGCCAACTTATCCTGATAAATTTGTTTTTACATAGTTGTTTACATGCTTTCTTTACCATTAAATTGTAAGATCACAGACTGATTTTGCCTTTTTTTTGTATTCTCAAAACTAAGCACAGTCCTGGCATATGCTAAGAACTTAATACATGTTTACTTATTGATTCCCCTAACTATATCCTCCATTCTTTCCTTGCTCTTCTTTATGTGCTGTTTTCCACTACTACAATCCAAGCTCCTTGCAGGCAGGGACTATCTTGATAGTCTTTTTTTTATTTTTATTTTTTTTTTTTTTTAAGGCTGGGGTTAAGTGACTTGCCCAGAGTCACACAGCTAGGAAGTGTTAAGTGTCTGAGGTCGGATTTGAACTCCGGTCCTCCTGAATTCAAGACTGGTGCTCTATCTACTGCACCACCTAGCTGCCCCTTGATAGTCTTTTTATCCCTAGAATTTACCACAATATATGGTTCATAATAAGTGCTTCATATATATGCAATCTATGTCTCTCTTTGTACTTATCTCCTGATTCTTCTCTTTTGCTTACTAAAATGCTTTTCTCCTTGCATACTTAAAAGTCTTTCATTTGGCCCTATTATCTCCTATGCTATATCTTAAATTCTATATATTTTCTATATTTTATCACAAAAGTCATGTAAAAAGTTGTCTGTGCTCCTAGGATCATAGATTTCTAACTAGAATGGACGTTAGAGTTCATCTATTTCAAACCCCCCTCCCCAAAAAAGCCTAAAGAGATTGATCAAGATCATGTAGTTAGTATGTATCTGGGGCAAGATATGAATCCAGATCTGGGATTTAATATATTGCCTTATTCACTAAGCTCTTTCTTTGCCCTTTGGCTTTCATTTCCTCTCTTATTTACTCGTCAGCATTTTGAAATCTGACAGATTCTCACCATTTAAATGAAGCTAATTTCTCCTAAACTACCAGTGTTCTGTTAATTGCTTAATCTGAATGCCTTTTCCTCAACTCTTATCCTTTTGATTAATAAGTTATCTAAAATACTGACTTGCCTGGGATCACACAGACAGTATCAGAAGCAGGATTAGGACCCGGGTCATTCTGGCTTTGAAGTTAGCTTTCTTCCACTATGGAACACTGATTCTCATGCAAGAAAACAGAAAGCAAATTAGGAATTTAGTAGATAAATGGTGAACCATTGGCCATTATTTTTCTCATTGATATCACTAAGAGGTCCTTTCTTGTTGGAACCTATGATTTTTTTTTCATCTTTTTCTTGCCCCTAACATAGCTAAAAACAACAATAACAAAACAAAAAAAACTTTCCTATTGTTTACCTTCACAATTATCAGCAAATCATTCTGAGTACGAAACTAGATGGCCCCATTGGGTAACTTTTAAAATTTCATGATTTTATGAATTTAAAAACACATACATATGGGAGGTGCAATAGATAGAGCACCAGGTGTCCTAAAGTCAGGAAGTTCTGAGTTCAAATGTGGCCTCAGACACTTATTAGCTATATGATCCTGGGCAAATCACTTAACCCTATCTGCCTCAGTTCCTCATCTGAAAATGGGGACCCAGTGGACAAGAAAAACAATTTCAATATCTTGGCAGAGAAAATCCCATGGAAAATGTCTATGAAGTTATGTGGAATTGGATATAACAGAACAAAAAAAACAACAATAATACATATAGCATTTTTAGTATTACATTAAGAAATAAGATAATAATTTTGATATTTACATTTTAATATTTACACATTATTTTACATACATTGACTTGCTGATTCCTCAAACCAATTCTACATGGCATATTGTTGCTGTTGAGTCACTTCAGGTATGTCTGACTCTTTGTGATGTCATTTTGGGGTTTCTTGGCAAAGATACAGGACTGATTTCCTATTTCCTTCTTCATCTCATTTTATAGAAAAAGAAACAGAGGCAACCAGGGAATCACAACTCGTAGGTCTCTGAAGCTGAATATGAACTCATAAAGAATATATCTTCCTGACTCCAAGTCCAGAGCTCTTCTTACTACTTATTCTATGAGATAAGTACCACAACAAGTACTTACAGAGTAACTAATTTGTAAATAACACATTCTTCATGATGTGAGCTCCATGAAGGTAGTTGGGGCAGGGGGGAAGGGAGAAAGGCTCCTTGTTTCATGAAATTTAAAATTTATTTGAAAGGCAAACTAATATTCATAAAATAATAAGAGAACTAATCAATTCTAAACAAAATACATTAGGAGCTCAGAGAAAAGGGAAAATTTTGTAGTTGAACATGTAGTATGAAACTACAAATCTACTGTGCACAACATTCCTTTTAAATATACAACAAAATTATTGTGTAAATTGTTTTCTCTATTTTTTTTAAATCAAAACTATCCCATGGTATCCAAGAAAGCAACCATAATTGTAAACTACATTAGGAATGGCACAACTGTGGTAGGCGATGGATGAAAGGAAGGTCGTATATTTTTCTCGCTTGCTCTTCCTGGTCAGGCCACTTATGAAGTACTAGATTCAGTTTGGGATGCCACAAATTAGGAAAAAAGAACAATGATAATTTAGAGAATAGATGAAAGAAGACAAATAGGAATTTGAGAGCCTCAGGAAAACTATATGAGGATATGTTGAAAAAACATTGAAAAAGAAGACTTTGGGATACAATAGTTGCTTTCAATAATTTAACTAACTATCAAAGAAGTAGATGAAAGCAGTTGATTTATTTTCCTTGATCCCAGAATGCAGAAGTCAGATTAATAAGTGCAAATTGAAGGAAAGTGAACTAAGGCTTAATGTCAGGAAAGACTCCTTAACTAGAGCTGTTGAAAAGTTAGAATGGCTAATTCTCAGTATGAAGTAGTTGCTCCTTCATAGGAGACTCAGTTCATGGGACCCTAGCTATAAGGTTGAAAGAGACCTAAAAGACCATCTAGTTCAACCTTCTGACTTTCCAGATGTGGAAACTGAGACCTAGAGACATTAAATAATTTGAATATGGCCCACAGACAGGATTTGAAACAAGCTCTTGATTTCAAATCCAATATTCTTTCTTTCCACTGTATCACGCTATCTCTCTCAAGTAAAGGCCAGATAACCATATTAAAAGGGATTCTTGGTCAAGTACAGATTGGATCTAAGGTTTTTTTTTCCTATTCTAATATTCTGTGAATCAGGAATTGAACCATATCCCATAAGTAATTATCCACATGTAACAGTGTTTGCAGTAACAAGGCCATTTGGTACCTTAGGTCAGCATAGAATAAAAGGATTTGGGGATGAAAGGAACACTCTATATCAGATGAATTTTTCAAAAATTTTGATAGGTCAAAATGGCTGCAATGACAACTGGTATACCATTCCATTCAGAAGGGTATTTTTTTCCTTCCTTTTTGTGGCCCTATTCATTACATCCTAGCTGTTTAGCTCGATGTCATTCTCAGATGGAATTATAGGTTGCTTTAATACACTGTGTCCCAGCATGTCTGGTATAAAGCTTATATGCATGACCTCCTTTCACATTTCTCTGTATTTTCTTTGGCATGATACCCTATGCTTTCCATCATCACCACTTCCTTTTAGAAACTCCCTGAGATCATCTTCTGGTGACACTGACTGATGCTTTGATGCAACATTTTCCCACAGGGGTTTTAGGAGTGCAACACTCATTTGTGAGCAAGTGTTTGATTTGACATTACACAACTCATCTGGGTCTAGTTCTTAATCAAGCAAAAGAAACAGTTCCCTAGAAGAGTGCTTCAGTGACAAACATCTATATTCTCATGCTTTAACCCTACTGTGATTTAGGTCAGTTAAAATGCCTTCATTTGTTGTGACAATCATGCCATATTTTTTTTACAGATTTCTCAACAAAATGAAAGAGAAAAAAAAACTTGCTCACTTTAACCCCACTTTGCCTAAATGTCTAGTGCCTTCTCTTCAATCATTATAAAATATCTATTCAGTGTTTTCTTGCATACAGTTTTAGTCTAGATCTGTCACAATAATTTATTAAATCATTTTCTATTTATCCTGTATATTGCTTGTGTGTATATATATATATATATATATATATATATATATATATATATATATATACATATATATGCATATATATATATATCTATCTATCTTGTAATATTGTAATATATCTTGTGTATTTTAAATTAGTATAGAAGCCATTTACTCAGGAGGCCATAGAGGATTTGAAGTAAATATTTCTTTGCATGTTGAATAATTTTGCTTTTACATTTTATTTTATTTTAAAGATCCCATGATTTCATCAACATAGTGAGGTCTTATTTTCCAGTGCAAATTGTAATACTTTCTTGCTTTTTCACACTGTGGGGTTATCTTCCATATTTCCTCACAGATCCACCCCATGCATTGGAGAGTTTCCTCTTGTTCTTGTAATATCTTGAGGATACCATTATCTGCTATTCTTCTATTCTCTTACTATTATACTCCATTAATTTCCTTATCTTTTGGGGGGTTTTTTGGGGAGGAACATCACATTTTGTGTCACTTTTGACACATTAAGACTTTCTTAATGCATTTAAATATTTAAAATCTTCAGAAATATTATAAACTTAAGAAACAACATTCAAAAGTTTAGCTATTGTGATTTCTTTTGTGCTTAGTTTTATGAATTTTAAGTAATAAATTTTATTCTTAATTTTAATAATAGGGCACTTTGTCATTCTGTACTTCATGATGCTTTTTCCTTTTGACTGTTTTTACAAGTTTATAACATATATATTTCTGAAGTTATTACAGCTTAAACCTGCTCTAAGATATTGGGAATATTTTGCATACTTAGAAATGATTATTCTTTTATTCAATAGTTTTTCAGTTGCTTGTACCCCCTTAAATCTACAAAGGGAGAACCATTTGCCTTTTAACTTGCTTTGTCTGTTTCACTAATCCAGGTGCCCAAACTATGCTGCTTACATTCCAGCCTTTTCCTTCACAGGGGAAATGTTGACTCTACCTTGAGAACCATCTTTGATCTTTGAACCTGGAATCATAAAGGCCTTTTCTACATCTAAACCTCACTTCTGAGAGACTAGCTCCAAACCATATCTTTCTGGATAAATAATATACTTTAAGTTTAATTTGCATTATTAAAATGCAATATTACATTTTCTTCAACATTTTCTGATTTCTAGACAGTCAACAGAATAATAATTTAAGCTCTGACTTGTAAAATTTACCAAGTACTTAAGTGTATATGTTCACAAGGAAAATATAAAAATTGCTCTCATCATCAACTGGTTGAAGTTTGACTTCATAATACTTACTGGGTAAAAGTCAAGAAATATGATCTGTAACTAAAAAATCAGTCCAGCTTTAGAAAAGAGCATGCAGGACTCATTTACTGCTAGCTAAGATCAAATGGAAGTCCAAGACCCAGAAAATCTATCCAATCAAGGACAGGATAGTCAATCTGAATAGATCCAAATGGAATATCAGAATTCCCAACTGACTGGATTATTGACAATGATTGTCAATAATCATTGACAATAGCTCTGAATATGAGAATTCACAATTGAAGATAATCAATGATGGTCCCAAAAAGGCAAACAGGAAGAAGCTTAGAGTAGGAAGTCTGGAATATAGGGACAATAAACTTCTCAGGGGGTGGGATATGGATTAAGGCACCAATCAAGAATCCATCTTTGGGAAATGGTAGAGGGTGGAGAGAGAAAAAGCAAAGATACAATTATTATACCAACAGTAATGTCTTAGAAATAACTCTAGATTTTTAGTTAGGAACATGAATTTGCATCTCAACTTTGCAATTTCCTTTTTGATTTGAGCTAGTTACTGAAACTCTGAATGTGCTCATCTGTAAGAGTACTTAATACTATTTGCACTGCTTACCTCATGAAACTGCTGTGAAGATAGAATAATATAATGATTGTAAAGTACTTTCTAATATGTAGAGTATTACATAAATGATAAAAATACTATCACCACTATGAACACCATGAAAAAAGACCATGAACACTACCATGAATACATTTGGGCCGTGTCTTTTGCAAGTACTTTATAGGATTTCTTGTTCTATTTGCACAACTCTGTATGCAATTTGTCCCCATAAAATGTCCTAGTAAATTTAATAAAAGCATTAAGTCTGGTAAATGTCTCTTAGTGCTGCTGATGCTTTGGTATTTTGTTGGACATTTAAAATACATTTTGTTCCTTGCAAAGCATTGTTTGTAATTTGTTCCACTAAGTTGTTTTTGTTTTAGTTGTTGATAGTTTATTCTATACTGTAGAAAGAACAGAAATGTATTTGTATGGCACCAATCAAATCCTCAATGGCCTCCTGACTAAATGATTTCTATATTCATTTAAAACAGTAAAATTATACCCAGTACTTCATAAAATGGACATAGTTTTAATCAGTTAAATTCAACAAATGTTTATTAAATGATTACTAATATACAAGAAACTGTTTTGGGCATTGGTATTACAAAAGATAAAAACAAAATAGCTTTTGTTTTTAATGAAAATAATTCACTAAGGGATGCAATATATTCATGGAAAGTAATACAAGGTATATTGGTGATAGAGAGAGCACTAACATTGAGCAGAATCAAGGAAGGATTCCTGGAGTAGGTAGCAGCTAAGCAGAGCCTTGTAAGAGGGCAGAGGAGAAAATAGTGGACAAATTGTAAATGCATATTGGTTAAAGATAGGAGACCTATTTAATGAATATCCATACAGGATATAAAAATATAACTTTCCTGAATCATAAATTTGATGGAAAATATAAAATAATAATATTGCTAAGTACAGGCTATCTCAAAAACTTGTGTAGTTTTAAATGTCCTTCAATAGCTTTAAACTGCTCAAAGACTTTTGAGATGTCTTTTATAAAAATAATATTTTTCCCACTTACATGTAAGTATATATTTTAACATTAATTTAAAATTTTTTTTGAGTTCCAAATTTTCTCCTTCCTTTTCTCACCTATTCTTCCCCTAAGATGGTAAACAATTTGTTATAGGTTATATATGTGTAATCACATGAAACATATTTCCATATTAGACATGTTGTGAAAGAAAAGAGACCAAAAGAAAAAACACAAAAAAATCCCAAAGTGAAAATTAGATACTTTGATCTGCATTCCGATGGGATATCATTTATAATATAAGTGGGTAATTAATTATCAGTAAGTTTGCTTTTTTTCTTATAATTTCAATAGGATCATCTGGAATGTTTTGAATGATTTTTGGGGGGAGCTTTGTTTTGGAACTGGGTTCCCAGTGAGGAGCATGTTAAAAAAATGCAGTCTATTTCTAAAGTCAGGCTAAAAATGGATCATTCTCCTGCCATAGGATAAATAAGCAGCTGGCATCAGGGGTAGTGGGCAACATGAGGACAAAGTTTAGAAATGAAGAGAATTGGATCAAAGAGAGTGTCAGGAAAAGCAGTCTAAGTCCCCTGTATAGCTCCCTTTGGGAGCAAGTGTTCTCACAAACTTATGAGGTCAACCTAAGGTGATTTATCCTCAGAATCTCAGGCTTTTTAGCTTGGCTCTACCCACTGCTCTGGTTAGGAAAGAAACCTAATTTCACTCCCATCTCCCTTTTTGTAGGGGGACAGATTTGGTGCCCCCTATGATATCTCTAATCTCAGAGAATCCATTAGGTTTGTTGTGAATTGAAGGGTTAAAATTAGAAGTCATTATTTCTAACTCCAAAGGAAAGTTTTAAAAAGAGATTTAGAATGCCAAATTTCTGTTTCAGGACACACTCTCATCTTTGACCCCAAAGAGACTGAGTGGTTCCTTCTTAGGATTCTTACAAGGTGCTAAATCACTGGAATTGATAGAGACAATAATTATCTAATTTAGCATGATTAGGTATGATTGATAACAAGGAGATGTTATGGACCAAAACTTGAAACAAGGTACTAAGTGGAATTGATGAGATAATGATTCTCTAATTGACATGTACTTAGTACTTACTATAATTCCACAAGATTCATACCTTTAAGAGAGCATACATACATAAGGAGGAGTTCTCAGGGCCAAAAGGGACAAGTGCACAGAGGCGGAGACATATTCATTCCATCTTCCACCTTTGTGCTGGATGGAGGCTGAAACTGGAAGAGGCAAAGGACTAGCTGCAGGAGCTATAGGAACCAAGACTATAGATAGGCCTTTAAGAAAGCTAACCAGACTTGGAAAGAGACAATAAAGGATTTGGACTTTAGCTCCTGGTTGTCTTCAGGGTGATTACACTGAACTGAAACTAAGCCCCCCAAGAAACATGCTCCCAAGAACATAAGAATACTACAGTTCCTAGAGGTTGAGTTAAAGAATTATTAAAGGTTGAAAGATAAAAATGGTTCCCAAATTATTCTATGCTTTTCCTAGTAATTGCTTAAAAATTTAAACCACCAAATCATGGATCTCTAATCATATTGCTCATATATCCCTCCTTTCTTTCACAACCAAACTCCTAGGAAAAAAAAATATCCATACTTGTTGGCTCCACCTCTCCTATTATTTGTTTCTCAACATCTTGAAAACTGACTTCCTGAGTAGAACCAAGAGAACACTGTACATAGCAACACGATTATATACAATGATCAAGTCTGATAGATGTGGCTCTTTTCAACAGCAAAGTGATTCAAGCCAATTCCAATAGACATGATAGAGAGAACCATTTACACCCAGAGAAGGGACTGTGGGGAATGAGTGTGGATTGCTTGCATTTGTTTTCTTTCTCATTTTTTTCTTTTTTGATCTGATTTGTCTTGTGCATCATGATAATTCTAGAAATATGTATAGAAGAATTGCACTTGTTTAACATATATATTGGATTACTTGCCTTCTAGGGGAGGAGATGGAGAGAAAGGGAAGGAGAAAAAATTGTAACACAAAATTTTGCAAGGGTGAATGTGGAAAAGTATCTATGCATATGTTTTGAAAATAAAAAACTTTAAAAAATAAAAATATAAACAAGAATAAAACTAATTTTCAAATTTTCAACCTCTTCATTCAATTGGACCCACAATCCCTGATGAACTAAAATGTCAAATTCAATAGATATTTGTTCTCATCCTTCTTAACCATTCTGTAGCATTTAGAACTATTGACTATTCTCCTGAAGAGAGAGAGAGAAAAAAAAGGAGGGGAGAGAGAGAGAGAGAGAGAGAGAGAGAGAGAGAGAGAGAGAGAGAGAGAGAGAGAGAGAGAGAGAGAGAGAGAGAGAGAGAGAGAGAGAGAGAGAGAGAGAGAGAGAGAGAGAAAGAGAGAGAGAGAGAGAGAGAGAGAGAGAGAGAGAGAGAGAGAGAGAGCTCTTATTTTTTGTGTCTGGTCATTCCTTAGGCTCCTTTGATGAATCTTCATCATTCATATCAAAATTCTTAATTCTAAGTATATGTCCAAGGCTCTCTGTGCTAGACTCTCTTCTTTCCTGTGTTATCATTAACTTCCACCAAGTAAATTATCCTCTCTAAGCAGATGACTCCAAGATCTATATAACTAATATTAGTCCTTATCACTAACAGTTCTTCATCATCATCATTGTTCAATAGAAATATATAATTACATAACCTATAGATATTTCAAACTCAATGCCTCAGACAGAACTTACTAATTTTCCTCATAATCTGCCCTTCTCTTAACTTTCTTAGTTCTGGCACCACTAGGGTACCCTTGCCATTTTTGCCTCCCCATCAGGTTTCTCAGAACTTGTTCTCCATGTGTTGGATGAATTGGGAGGGACTCAATTTCTTTCAGTCAGATGGAGGACTCCTTGATCTTATCATCTGTCCTATCACTTGTCAACTAAGGTGCTCCAGGACTAACATTTTGCCCTCCCTTTACACCTAGCAGACTTCTAGCACCATCAACTGACCTACTGCTATAATCCAAAGATTTCTGGGCCTTCTCATCTTCCTTTTCACTGAATCTTTGGGAATTCCAAGTCCTTTTATATGCCTTGGACCTCAACTTTCTTTTATATATTATTTTCTCTAATCAGAGTTTGAGATCCTAAGACAGGGAATATCTTGTTGTTGGCTTGTTTTTTTTTTTTTTCCTTTTTCTTTTTTTTTTTCTTTTCTTCTATTTGTATAGCCATCACTTAGAACAATGTTCAGCATACAGCAAGTGCTTAATATATGCATTTTCATTTCTTAATTCCCTCCTTTTTTTCTTTCCTATTTTCCTCCCTCCCTCCCTTCTTCCCTTCCTTCCTTCCTTCTTTTCTTCCTTCCTTCTTTTCTTCCTTCCTTCCTTCTTTCCTTCCTTCCTTCCTTCTTTTCTTCCTTCCTTCCTTCTTTTCTTCCTTCCTTCCTTCTTTCCTTCCTTCCTTCCTTCTTTCCTTCCTTCCTTCCTTCTTCCCTTCTTCCCTTCCTTCCTTCCTTCCTTCCTTCCTTCCTTCCTTCCTTCCTTCCTTCCTTCCTTCCTTCCTTCCTTCCTTCCTTCCTTCCTTCCTTTTCTTCTTTTCCTCATTTCTTCCTTCCAAATATCTATATTTGCAAACAGAGAATCATTACTCTCATTTTCTCTCATAACCCATAGCCAATTATTTGCAAAGTTTTAATCATCTTATCTTTTTGAGGTAGGATCCCATCCTACACTGATCCTTTCACTAGTCCCTAACCCACCACAAGTTAATTGACTTGCTCTGGGTCATTACACATAACTGGCTAGTGTCAGTGTTAGAACTAAAATAGTCACACACCTTTGCTTATATATTAT
>NC_133620.1:125212869-125332762 GCF_048593235.1 Sminthopsis crassicaudata | reverse complement strand
CTATCTATGGCTATATCTCTCAACTATGATTCAGTTTTCTACAATTTAGGAACTTTTTGTCATTGTATCTCTATTGCATAACCTAGTACCTGCCTGATGGATAGAAAACATTTAATAGACTCTTATTGATGGACTGGTCACTCAACTGATTGAGTTACGTAGAGAATTCTCAATCCCACTCTGCCTATTGTTTATAAAAATGCATCAGATTTAGTCAAACAAATATTGCCTTGAAAGCTTTCTTCCAACAAGGTAGCTCCCACACATATATCAAAATTACTCCAGATTCCTTGGAAAATAAAATAACAGAAAAAGTCTTGTACAACCACTCTCTGACCACTAATATCAGACAAAGCATAACATGAAGAAACATCTGACTGCCTAAGATATTTACCATCACTAGAGAGTATATCCAGTGCCGAATTTAAGCTCAAAAGGGAATTTCCATGAATGGTGAGGTCCTCTACAAGTTCCCATTTAAAGATATCACCATACTGGTTGTATCAAGCCCCAAAACAATACAGAATCTCTTAGAAGAGATTTTTAAACTGCTCTAAAGGGTTGCCCTAACTAACCACATTAACAAAAAAAAGTGGTTGAAGAATGTCTCTTATCCAAATTATCACATAAAATTATAAGATAACCTACAAAAGTCCAACCACCAGTACACAGGCAGACAGAGCAGATGGACAATGAATTGGGCCTAGAAATATACAAGAAAACAAGAGTGGGTAGGGGAGAATTGCAAAGATGCTTTAATGACTCCAAGCTTGTTTCAGAAACATATGATTGTGAGTTGCAGAACACTATAATCTGAAAAATTAAAAATGAATTTTACTCTGAGAAACGAAGAGGTAGGTACATGGTGGGTGTTAGCTGGATACACATAACAAGGAACTGTAACAAACTGGATTAAAGAATTTCATCAACGAAATGTATGATTAAAAAACTGGATTGGTTATATGGATAATCATTGGACGCTGTATGTTTTTGGCATCTTTTCAATCATGGGAAAAAGGAAAGAAGGTCCCTAGCATATTGGTTGGACCCTGCAGCTTGTGGCTGGATATATGCAAAAGTATTACTGAAGGGATCTACTTAAGCATCTACTTAAGTGAGTATAATTACTCCTTTAATATTTATATTATAATTTCAGTACTATCATATATGTGTATTTATTCATATGTATGCATCTATGCTTATGTAAACCTTATAAAAACAAAACAAACAAATGAATGCTTAAGCATGTTTATAAAAACAAAGTGCTTCTAAAGTCTTAGTAAAACATTTAGATTTTTTAAGATACTATAACTTTCCATAAGAATAGGTCAGGAACCTGTGATTTTGTTGTGGTTACTTTAAGTGATATAGATAATTTCTATGTTACTATGATCTTAGAGAATTACCTTGAAGCTCGCAGAATTTAAATGGATATATGACAGCAACTATCAAAGTTAGAATTTGAACCCATTTCATTTTCAAGTGTAGTCCTTTCACTCTCTTGCATGTATATAAATATAGCTGCAAAGTGGTTAGAGCTCTGGATCTGGAATCTGACGATTGGACTTCAAATCTATTCTCAGGAAGGTAAAAACTGCATGAACCTGAACAAATCACTTAACCTCTGCCTAAAAGGTTTTCCCAAATATAACAATAAGACCAATTTCTCAGGTTTATTATGAAGCTCAAATGAGTCAATATTTTTTTAAAGCTTAGCACATAATAACTGGCACATAGGAAACACTCAATAAATGCTTCTTTCTTTCCTTTCCTCCTTCCTTCTTTCCCTCCCTTCTTCCTTTCTTCCCTTCCTTTACTTCCTCCCTTTCACTTTCTGTTTTATTCCTTCTTTTCCTCCTTTCTTCTTCCTCCCTCCCCTTCTTTTCACTCCCCATTTCATTCCTTTCCTTCCTTCCTTCCTTCTTTCATATTTTTCTTTCATTACCTCTTTTCTTCCTTCCTTTCATCCTTCCTTCTCTTCCTTTCCAGTTCTCTCCTTTCCTTCCTTCCTTCCCTCAATCTAATTTATTTTATCCTAATGGAGAAGTCAGCATAGTTAAGGTTTCTTAAGAATCTTAGGGACAACTATATGCTAGGCATATATAAGTGCTATGTAGAAACATATTAAGCATTTGTTTGTTTTGTTTTTACAAATATTATCTCATTTGATTCTCACAACAAAATCAACTTGACTTTAAAGGGGAAGGCACTAACACATACTCCCTTCCCCATCATGGACTAGGAGTGAGGCAGGAAAACTGTCATATAGTATGTAAGGAAAACAGAGATTCCAGGAAGTAGAAAGGAATGATAATAGCATTTGAGTTATGAGGAATAGTTGGTTCAAAGGTAGAAATATGGGAAATTCAGTGTTCTATATGTGTACACCAGATGGCTGGCTTGTTGAAAGTGTAGAAAGAAATAATATGTGAATATATCATAAAGGTAAGAAGAATAAAGTTATAAAACATTTTGAATGTGAAAGAGGGAAATAATAATGAGCCACTGGAGTTTACTGAGGAAGGAGGTAACATGGGTTAGACTTACGATTTAAGAAAATTGATGAAGATAGATTAGAGAGGGAGGAAATCTAAGATAGGTAGACTAAATAGAAACATATTGCAATAATCTAGACAGCAACTAAAGAGAACCAGGAGTAGAATGGTAATTTTGTGGAATATATGAGAGAGTTGTGAAGATAGAAATTACAAGATGGGACAATTTTTTGAGTGAAATATGAAAGTGATTTGACAGTGTAAATAGGATGAACTGTTCTTATTCCAGTAATAGGCTTCAACGTAGGTAACTGGAAGGATGATGGGGCAAATAACAGTAATTCAAAAGTTTGGAAAAGATGTTAATTTGGGGTGAAAAGCTAACATAGTCTGTTTTGTATATATTGAGTTTGAGATGGATATGTACATTCAGTTCAAAATATCTAGTAGGTAGTCATAATGTAAGACTGTAGCTCAGGAGAGAAAGTAGGCCTGGATATATAGGTTTTTTGGGGTGGGTGGCACAGGAAAAATAATTGAACTCATGAAAATGGGTGAGATCACCAAGTGAGAGAATGTATAGTATAAAGAGAAAAAAGTCCAAAACAGAACTTTGTGAAATTTGTGAAAGTGGTAGGATATAATATAGGCCATTTTTCTATTATTAAGCTATTGCTAAAAATAATTTATATGATTATACTAGATGAAATATTTCCTTGGAAAACTAGCATTCTGAAGTGAAAACTTCCTTCTCTCAATAATTCTGTTCTTGTCACTATAAGAAAATAATATTAAAGCAACGTAATTGTTCAGGATAGAAACCATGTGCAACAACTCTTTTTCATTACCGTTTAATTTTTGATCACTTTTAAAATTGTTAATCATGTCAGCTAGGCCAAGCAGCTTTGGGTTTCAGCTGCACAGCAGCTGGGACATCTGTCAGGGTCATTCCTGTTTTAGTCCTTGCAGACAGCAACACCTGGACAGCAGATCCTGGAGCCATCAGAAGCCTGACCTTTTCAAGGAGTACTCTGTTCATTTCTCTGGTTGATAGCATGACCACCTGGTCTTTATAGTCAGAGATGTGAGGACCTGGCACTTAATTTCATAAAATTAATCAGAAGAACCAGCACATGAATTCACATGATGCTCCAAGTAGTGAAACAGCAATCTGTTAAGCTTTGAACATAAGCAAAGATTTTATTTTATTTTCTCTGCACTTCCTTTTCTGCTATGTGTCAAAGACCTGGGGAATGAATGAACTGGAATCTGTCTCCTTACAATGGGAGAAATCAATAATAGGTGACTGGACACTCTAGGTGGGAAATGGGTTCTACTTTTTATGCAGAAGGAAAATTAAGAACTGAATGGTGAAAGAAGGCTAGAGAGCTGGGAACCATTAGGGATAACTGAAGGCCAGCTGCATATACAGCTGCAGGAAATGGGAAGGGAAAGTTGAGCACTGGCTTGGTACAGAAGTCATAGGGATAAAGGAAACTTGTTACTGTGACAGAAGGGCTACCAGAGCCTCTGGCATATACCACTTTGACTCTCCCAGTGAAGTTGCACTGAGAAGCTTGATTTTTTTTTTCTTTTCCTATCCCTCCATTTACAAGGAAAACTGGCATTATGATTTTTCCATTCAGTAATTTTTTTCAGACATTTATTTCCTACTGCCATCTGGACTGCTTAGATAGATTTCAGATGACAGTGTGGCTTCAGTGCTTCCTAAGAGGCCCCCTACAAATTTTGAACCAGATGTCTGTTACTAACAGAGTACTTAGACTCCTCTCTTGGCAGAAGATGTTGGGGAACATAAATGACACTTCATTCATGAGCTATTCCATAAGCACCATCAATCAGTCAGTCCACAAGTATTTATTATGTGCTTACTATGTGACAGTAATAGTCTGTCACTATTGCAGGCTAATGGTGACTGAGAGAGGTACTAGAATACAGCTACAAAAGTTATAACCTAATGGATCAGAGCACTGGACTTGGAAGTTTGAATCCTCCAACAAATGCATGATATCCTTGTAATCCTGGGCAAATTACTTAATCTCAGTTTCTTCCTCTGTAAAATGGGGGTAGAGATTGGAACTGAAGGTCCTATGGTCTTTTCCAGTTTTAAACTATCATGTATCCTCTTTAGGTTTTGAGGATCTCTTTCCAATGTTATAATTCTGGATAAGCAATTTGGAGTCAGTTCAGAGTTTTATGGAATTACAGGATTTTACAACTGGAAGGAGCTCTGGATCAGTTTTCTTATTGATAAGACTACCAAGGCCTGGAAAGGGAAGTGACTTTTCAAGGTCAAAAGTCAAGTTGGTGAAATTGGATTTATAATTTATGTCTTCTGACTCAGTTTATGGTTTTTATACTTCAGTACAAATATTTTTTACAGGATTTCTCTGGAGTTTTTTTAATTACTCTCCAATTACTTGTAAAATAATTTTTAGCATTTGTAAGTTTTATTTTTTTTTTAAGTTTTGAGTTTCGAATTCTACCCCTCCCTCACTTATATGGTAAGCAATTTGATATATATTATAAAGATGCAACAGGTGATCTCTTTGATAAAGAACTGAATGAGCTAAAGTAGATGTATATTTCCTTTCCAGAAGTAACATTCCTCAACTGTAGTTTCTATTAAATTACCCACATAATTTCAAAACCAAGCAAGACGTAAAAAAGGGATACATGGATTGATATGTTCACCAGTGTTTTGGAGGATGCTCTATGGAAAGTCTAAACATTATAAAGATTCTTTATTAATGATGAAGTTCTTTAAATGGTATTACATTCAGATGATATTATATTAATATCATTCACTTCTAGAGTAATACAAAACTGACTCATTGAAATAATTTAAAAGATCAATTTATCCATCTTTTATTTAAAAAACAAAATGGACAAAAATGTATATTGCTCAGATTGTAATATATAACTGGTCATATAACCCACCTAGGTAATACATCTATACATATATTCATATGCATGTATATATGTGTGTATAAATATTCACATATAAACATAAATCTAAATAAAGATATTTATTTACATCCTGGTAAGGCACTACAATAAAATGGACCCAAAATGAATACAAAGAAAAGCTAGGGTCTGGAGCCAATTTAGGAAGTTATTCGAATTTTTTTTTGTTTGTTTTGTTTTTCTTTCAAATGTCCCTAAACTGATTGCTGCCATCACTGCTTGACAAAGTACATCTCATTAGAACCAATGTTTTCCTGGTAATACTACATAGTAACAGCTCATGGAACTATATGACCTCAGAAGTATTTTAGATGACCCAAAAGAATTTGGATGAAACTGGATGGATGTCAATTGACTGAAGCTTATCACCAGGAATGAAGTTTGCTTGAGGAGTGTTGCAAAAGATAATTTCTAAGACATGTATGATCTTAGGTCTTTCATGTGTTAAGGAAGAAGGATAACTTGAGCAAACTTTCACTAACAATATTAAAAGAACAAGACAATGAATTGTGGTTTGCTGTGTTCATTTTCTACAGAGGTCTTACAGAAGATAGGTAAGAATCATGCATCCCTGTTAGGCACTGATAGATTGAGTTTAATAATGGTGAAAAGAGCATCTTAAACCATAAGTCTATTTAAACATTTAAATTTGCACGTTTTAGGGATATTTTAGTTATGTAAAATGGTTCTTGTAGAAATTTCAAAGTTCATACAATACAATCCTTCCCTTTATCATGAATGGTATATGTAATATCCCTGATTAGGCATTAAATTTTTACTAAAATACCTCCAAGAATTGACAATTTATTACCCTTTTCATTTTATAGTTTCCTAAATATCAGGACACTTCTCTTTATGTTCATTTTAAAATTGCCTTTCTACAGTTTCACATTTTGGTGGAAGGGATCTGACCTCTAATATCAAAAAAAGATAAATGCTATCTCTCTGATTCATGACAACCCTTTGGGTATTTGTGAAACTGCCCAAAGATCTGGGCTTGACCCTATTCTTTTCAATAAATTTTTAATTAACTTGGATGAAGACAGAGATAAATTAATCTATAAACATTATTAAGCATCTGTCATGTATCAGGCATTATGCTAAGCACTGAGATCACAAAAAGAGGCAAGAAAGCAATCCCTGTCCTCAAGGAGTTCATAATCTAATGGAGAAGACCAAATAATAACAGATATATCTAAAGCATAAATAAGAAACAATCAACAAAGAGAAGGCACTGGAATTAAGTGGAGTTTGGCAAGGCATTTTGTAGAAGGTACAATTTTAATTGATACTGAAAAGAAGTGAGGAAGGTCAGTAGTCACGGCAAAGGAGGTAAATCATTCCAGGCATGAGGGGAAAGTCCAAGAGAAGGTCCAGAATCAAGAGATGGAGTGTCTTGTTTGTGCAAATAGCAAGGAGTCTGATGTCATTGGATCAAAATTTATGTTCGATAAAAAGACTGGAAAAGTGGAGGTGGCTAGGTTATGAATAGCTTTAAATGCCAAAAAGAGCATGTTATATTATTACTGGACATGATAGGAAGTCAATGGAGTTTATTGAATAGAGGATTGACATGATCAGAACTGGACTTTAGGAAAACCAAATCTGTACTAACCCAGACTAACCAAAACTAACAAAGACAGCTAACATAATGGAAATAAGATCTAAAAGATCTCAACAGACTTAGAAAGATGAACTAAATAAAACAAAATTTTATAGGCATAAATGTAAAGGTCCATAACTTAGGCCCCCAAAATTCATAAACATAAATTATAGTCCTTATGTCTAGACAATAATTTGTGTGAAAATAGCTGAAGGTTCTCTGGTGGATTATGTTTAGTATGAATTAATATTTCTAATAAATAGCCCCCAAAATTTCATTTAAAAATCTATATTGTCTAGAATAAGGAAGGCCAGAATCTCGAGTTACTCTACTCTACTCAAACTCTATCATGTACAGTTATGGAAGCTATATTTTTGGAAGGCCATTTTCAAGATGATACATAAAGGGATGATCAGAATATTTTAGATGTGAGATAGATATTAGGTATATGAATTATTTGCTATAAGGAACTCCCAATTAAGAAATTTACCTCTACTTCTCTGTAACTGATAGTCTAAAAAAATTGCCTAGAGCACCGAGAAGTTAAGTGAGTTTCCCAGGATTATACATTTCATGTCATGTTATTGTTGTTCAACTATTTTTGGACATGTCCAATTCTTTGTGACCCCATTTGAGATTTTCTTGGCAAAGATATTGATAGTTTGCCATTTTCTTCTCTAGCTCATTTTACAGAGGAGGAAACTGAGGCTAATAGGATTAAGCCACTTACCTAAGGCCTTGAACACAAGAAGATAGACTTTCTAACTCCAATCCCATCACACTTCACATTGTACCAATTAGCTGCACTTGGATGGGCAACACCTAAACCCAAGTCCTCCAATCAATTCTCCACATTATCTCAGGCTACCTCTCTGGAGGCTAAGGGGACTAAAAACTATGCCATATGAGGAGTAGTTAAAAATAGAAATTCTGAGCTTAGATAAGATTTAGAGGCTTGTGGGGGTAAGGCAAAGACAAAAATGAAAAGAAATTACAAATTAAAAAACCCCAATGTGCTCTAAGAATCTCAGATTTAAATATTTGCTCTTTGAAACAACCTCAACCTCATAAGTGAAAAAAGTCTTTACAAGAAACTAAAGCACTTGAAACCTATGGAAAGAAATGTGTTGGAATGGGTAGGCTGATTAGGACACATTGATAAGAAAGGTTTAATGAAAAATATTTGATCAAAACAATGATTCATCCTATATTAACAGGTCCTCAAATTGTTATATTCTTTTCCAAATCCATGTTAAAATGTTGACAGCTGCTACAGGAATATGCTACAAATTCCATCCTGTTATTATCATTTCCTCATTTTAAAGCAGACTGTTTAAGTTCTTTTGTTAATTTTAAATTTCATTATGAAATGATTGATAGTGAAGAAAACAGAACCAGGAAAAATAAAGGAAAACAATATGGACAAGGACAATAGTGCAAAGAAATAATAAAAAAATAAAAACTGAATGCTGTGTCATTATAATGATCAGATTTGGCCCTAAAGAAGAACATAAGAATCCCTTCCTTCTTTTTATTGGTGGTAAGGATCTGTGGATGTAGATATTTTATGCCATATCAGATTAAACTGATGCCCTGGTTAGTTTTACTGAACTATTTTTTTCTATTTTCTGTTATGAAGGCCATTGGCTCTATGGGTGGGAGAAGAAGGGCTATATTAGGACAAAAAGTGAACTAAAATACAGTTAAAGTTTGAAAATAAATATAAAATAATACAAAAATCCTTGTTAAGCTAAAAGGAATTCTAATAAAGGAGCCTTTTTTGCCTGTAAATGGCTATTTTGATACTTGTTAATAAAACAAAACACAAATCCTTTTGTAGCCTCTTGTAAAAAATAAAATAAAATTTCTCCTTGCCTATTTAGAAAGCAACAGTATCTGAGCAAAGAGAATGGGTCTCATTAAGGACAAGTGTAATAAAACAGTCTCGCATTTTAGTCCCACTACATATACAATTCTTTTACATGAAACATCCGAGAAAGAAGAGATTCACCTGGTGCCAATTAATTAAAGAAATAGTTTAACTGAATCACTAAAATGTTTTGATGAGCATAAACACAGAGACCTTTAAGACAATCACCATTAAAAGAAAATAGGACCAAGAAAGGGCAAAGAGCTGTTGGGCAGGGTGGAAGATGTGTGAAGTTAAAGGAGGAAAAAAAATGACAAAAACCAAATGGTTGAAAGTGGGAAAGAGTTGAGGGAGAGTTGAGGGAGAGGATTAGGCAGGTGGCAGAGGCTTTGGGGCTGAGAACTGACAATGTAAGGGGGAGTGAGAGTGGTGAGTGTGAGAGTAGTGGGAGGGTGAATGATTGACATCCTGAGAGGAGTGGGTGGGCAAGTGAGAGTAAAAGCGGGAGAAGGCTGACAGTGCTAAGAGTCACGAGCTGGTGTGCAGTGGGTGATGTGCAGAGAAAGACAGTGCTTTTTTTTTTTTTTTCTTAAAGTATGGGTGTGCTTTTAATAGCAAAGGTTCCACCATGTGCAGCAGGAAAGGAGAAACCTTTTGGACAAGGAAGAGAAATAGCTCCTAAATGGAAGTTGTGACCCACAAACTTGGAATTGAATTCAATAGTGAGAGGCTCCAAGTCTCAATGATGAGAGTACCATTTCTTTCCCTAGCTACATCATTTGAATTGATATAATTCCTTCTACTTGTTCTCCCTAATTTTTCTTGTTGCTCTCAAATTTCTTTAAGGGGCAGAACCCATTACAATAAATAAATTAATCAATCAAAAGATATGTATTAAGTATCTACTATGTATGAAGTATTGTGTTAAGTGCTTAGGATACAAACAAAGAGAATGAAAAAATATCTATACACACAAAGCTCATTTCTAATGGGGCAAACAAGCATATATAAAATACATATAAACACAGCATAAATATAAAGAGAATTAAGCACAAATACATTCCAATGAGTTAAATAGAAGATAGTTAAGGAAGAGCAGGTAGGAGAAGCAGTGGATAGAGCATTAGAGGTGGAGTCAGGAAGACCTGAGTTCAGATTCTCTCTTTAATATATAACTATTTTGTGACCATGATAACTTTCTAATATTGAAAATTGCAAAAGAACTGTTGATCTGTATTAATGGAGGGAAGCTCTTCAATTGGAAATTCTCTCTATACCAGGAACATGACAGGTCCAGTCCAATAGAATAGATCATAGATTTAAAAGAAGGGACTTTAGAGGCCATCCAATTCATTAAGCTCAAATAGATTAAATAGATTGTCTAAGGTCACACAGGCAGTAAATCTCAGTGACAAAATTTAAACCAAGAGCCAGGATGCTTTGGAAGTAAATGGAAGATACCCAAACTGTCTTTTGTTTGTCTAAACCCTTCTTTAATCAGTTTAAAATTTTAGTCTTAAAAGTTTAGTCTTTAGTTCCTCTTAGAAAAACAGCCTCCATTCTATATGGGTCCACTTTCAAGTATAAAACATCTGTACCACATTTTGGAAATTGGCATTTGTTTAAAAAAAACTATCCATATCTAACCAAGCCAGACCTTTCATGACAGTATCAGCTCTGACAACAGCCCTGCTCAGCCTTGAGCTTTCCCATTTTAAGAATTTTAATTGTTGTAAACATCCCCACATATGGAAATACGTGTATCCACCAGATCCTTTAGTTGTTGTTTTCTATTGGCTATGTCTTCCTTGATGTATGACAAGCAGAACTTTGCACAGTTTTCCAAGTTGTATACGATGCTAAGATAATGATTTTGTTTTGTTTCTGAAAGCCTTCTTAATGATGTCAGGTGTTTTGCTTGTCTTTTTAGTTGGAACCAAAGGGCTGGGTCAATTTCCTCCGGGAACATTCTACAGAAAATGACTTTGATTCTTTTTCAGTTATAGCTAAGAGCATAGTAAGCTTTATTGTAGAAGTACAGTTTAGATTTCTACCCCTAAATGTCAGTCAGTCAATAAACATTTACTAAGCATCCACTATATGCCAGATGCTGTTCTAAGTACTGGTGACACAAAGAAAAGCAAAATCATTGTTTCTCTTTTCAAAGATCTCATAGTCTAATGGGGGAGACAACATATACAGCTATGTTTAAAAATAACCTACAGTATATATTGGGAATAATCAACATAAATAAGGCATTAGAATTAAAGGGTGAAGAGATTGGAACAAAGCTTTCTGAAAAAGGGAGGACTTAAAAGAAGTCAAAGAAGCCAAGAGCAAAAGACAAGGAGGGAGATCATTCTATGCATAATGGATAGCCAGTGAAAATGATCAGAATAGGAATATGGAGTTTTTTCATGTAAGAAACAGCAAAAACACTGGAACACAAAGTATATGGGTGGGCGACAAGATGCGTAAAGACTATGAAGGTAAGGGGGAGGCTAGTTTATTAAGGACTTTAAAAACTTAACAAGATTTTATATTTGATCCTGGAAGTGACTGATTGGGAACAATTGGAGTAGGATAGAGAGATGACATGGTCAGACCTGTGCTTTAGGAAGAGCTTTTTGACAGTTGAATAGAGGATGTACTAGAGTAAAGACTTGAGGGAGGCAGCCCACCAGCAGGTTCTGGTAGTAGTCATTTTCCCTCATGGTTACCACTGATCTTTCAAGTGATCCCTATCAATCTGTCATTTAGCTTCTGCTGCCTAAAATGTAATCATGTCATCACTTCTGTTGTCAACACATATATGTGTCTTAACTCCTGTCTATAGTCCTTAACCACTGCTATTGCTGCATTTGAACTTTTTTTTATTGAATCTGATAAAATGATATGTCAAGTTTCATTTTTTGTCCCCAAACTTCAAAACACTCCTTTGATATGAAGAGTCTACATCCAAGTTAATTGTTATCAATTAAATGAGATATAGGAATGAAAACAGAAGCACTTCTGTTGTCACTAATAGAATGTAGGAAATTTGTTGTCCAATTTTTCAATCATGTCCAACTTTCTTAGACCATGGTAGGTTAGGCACATCTATCTGCCAATCTCTCCCACAGTCTGTCTAAGGTCATGTTCATTGCTTCCATGATACTCTTTGTTTAACTTATCCCCTGATAGTCACTTCTTTTGCTTTTAGTGTTTCTTAACATCAGGTATTATTCAAAAATACTGACTTCTCATTATATGAACCAAATTTTAACATTTCATCTTCAGCAGTTTTTCTTCCAATGAACAGGCCAAATTAACTTAAGTATTGACTTATTTGATCTCCCTATCAAATGTCTTCTCCAGAATTACAGTTTAATAGTCTTGATTCTGCACTACTCAGATTTCCTTTAGTCCAATGTTTAAAGTCATACATTATTACTGGAAAAACCATAACTTTGACTATTTTGACATTTATCTTCAAGGTGATGTCTCTGCTTTTTAATATGATGTCCAGATTTACCATAACTTTTCTTCCAAGGAGCAAGAAATCCCTTAATTGCATGTCTAAAGTCATCATCAGCAGTGATCATTGAACCCAAGAATATAAAATCTGTTACCGCTTCCATTTCTCCTTTTGCTATTTGCCAGGAAATGATGGGATCAGTTGCCAATATTTTAGTGTTTTTTTCTTTAATGTGAAGTTTCAAGCCAGGTTTTACACTCTCCCATCTCAATCTTATCAAGGAGTCTCTTAATTCTTTCCTTTGTGTCATCAGAGTGGTATTGTAAATTGTTAATGTTAATAATGGACATTGGTGAATACACGGACTCTCTCCTTTACATGTACAAAACAAAAGGGAGCTAATGATAAAGACTATATTGTGTTTATAGAATAAGCATGTAATAACTACTAGTAGATAGATGACAGGCTTTTATGAAAGTCCCAGGTTCAAGTCCTACCTATAATATATATTATATATTATTATGTATTATCTATGACATACATATATATATATATATATGTGTGTGTGTGTGTGTGTGTGTGTGTGTGTGTGTGAACATGAATATGTGACTTAATCTCTCAGTACTTCCCATAGCTCTGAATTTCAAACAAGTGGTTGGGCTGCTTCAGTGAGGTATGTCTCCACACCAGGAATTCCATAATCCAGTGAAATCACAGCTCAAGACTGGGACAAAATAGATAAATAAATTATAGAACTTATGTGAATGTTTATATAAATTTAAACATTTATTCATTTGCCTAGTTCCTATTACGTGCCAACTACTGTATTGGGTGCTTCATAGAAATATGCAGAGTATATGTGTATGGAACTTGTATGCAGTTAGGGGAATATGACTCTTCACACAACATAACACAGTCTGTAAATCCTCAGTAGATCCCTAGCCTCCTTCACGTTTTTCATTGTCTCTGTCCTTTAGTGAATTGCCTAAGAGGCTCAGAATATTCAAATGTCTTGCCCATGTTTACAAAGATTTATTTACTGAGTGTTGAAGATGGAATTGGAACTGAGCTGAAATAATGACAACAGTGTCCATGTGCTGATCTATCATTCTTTTCCTTTATTTCATGTCATCTTTTTGTGACATTTGGAGAGTTTGTTGTTTTATCCACTCAAAAGTAATTAATACAAATGCAGTATAATTAATATTCTGTCTCCTTATCTGCTTATTTATATCAAGCTAGAAATGTTACTGGTCATTCCATAAATGAGACATTCCCATTTCTCACCTGCAGGCATTTTCTCTGGCTGTCCTCCATGCCCTATGCCTGGAACAATATCCGTCCTCCTCTATACCTACTGACCACCCTAGCTTCCTTACGTCCAAATACAATTCTTTCTTTTCCTAAAAGCTTTTCTCATTCTTCTTAATTCTAGTGCTGACCCTTTTGTTAATTACTCCCCATCCTTTATATGCTTTGTTTGTTTGCATATTATTTCTCCAATTAAATTGTGAACTCCTCATCCTTATGGTCAGGAGAGTGCCTTTATGTCACTTTGTGTATCCCTACCACTTAACACAGTGTCTAGAATAAGGTAAGTTAATAATAAATGTTTATTGATTGATAATTACTTCAATGAACATGGTACAGGCAGGAGATCCTTTCCTGACTTTAGCTCTCCTGAACTGGTGTGCCCAAACAACAGCTTGTTTTTATTTGTTTTACAAAAGTTACCAGGAATTATGGAAGAAGAGACCATATCAGACTATACATATGGCATAATGGAACTAGTGTCATGGAAAATAAGATGAATCAATAGAGAACATCATGTTGGGAAGAGCATAGGATGCAACAGCAGATGACCTAGGTTTATAGTAAATTCTAACCCTATCTTTTATTAGTAGGGTGACCTTAGTGAAGTCCCATTATCTCTATTATCATCAGTTTTCTCGTCTCTAAAGTGCAAGAGTTATATTAGACAACTAGAAAAGAAAATGGTCTTTTTCAATTCTGCAATTTTGTAATGCTGTGATGATGGCATTACTTAAGTGAATGTGTGCAGTTCATGGAAATGTTTATCATTAACTGGAAAGAGGAAAAGGGCAAATTCAACGTCAAACCCTTTCTTATTTAGGGCATTAGAAACATTGGAAAAGAACATATTTTAACTCCCCAATGTCTATTTAGGAATTCAAAACTAAACTGAAGATACGACACAAGCAGATCATGCTGTTGGCAGCTATGGTTCACTGAACATGAAGGTCAACACCCTTGTACTGAGGAAGTGAAGGATGATAAATTTGTCAGTGAAGTTTAATGTTTTTTGGAGTCAGGCATTACTAATGTCACTTTCATATGTATCTACAAAGCTACATTCCCATTTTTTGGTCACTAAATCATGTTTGAAAAAATTTCTCCAGGTATTGGGAGTGGGATGGGGGAAACTACATTATGATGAGATAGGTTTCATATTCCAAAAATTGTTTCTGTAAACTTTTAGCAAATTCATAGAGAATCTGATACATCTAGCCAACTTTATTCTGCATTTTTATTGCCCACTCCCTGTTTTTGAATCCCTCTCCCCCTTTTTCTTTGCTTTGTTATTGAGTTGTTGAATCATTTTTGGTTCCCTCTCTATCTCACTCTCCCTGGGAAATCAGTCAGAAAGCATTTGTCTGGGCTCACCCTGGACAATCTGTTGTACATTGCTACCAAGCAGTGGACAGTGTCTGTGAGCATTTAACCTTTAGTAAGATGGATTATGTCATTATCAGTTGCCAATTGTTCTTGTATTCTCCCCAGAAGTTGAGTACATTTAATGAAATAGCTCCCTGTTCTCTGAGTTCAGCAGGTCATGGGGTAACACAAGTACTAGATGAAAAATTAAAAAAAAAAAAGACTTATGTACTAGAAGTAACTGGAATAGTTGGGGAAGCACGAGAACTAGGTTTCAGGTCTGCCACAAAGTTTTGGATTACCTTGGGTTGATCATTTACAAAAAGATAGAGAATACAGACATAATGAATCCTATGTAGTGGTTGCATCTGTTCAGACTTGCACTATTTGAAGTTATAATTATGTAAAAAACATGGTAATTGTTTCCATTATAATGTAAATATGCATTGCAAATTCAAATCATGCAACAACTTCACAGGGATTTATTTCCCCCAGTAATTGGAACTTTACTGTACTACCTTGTGCCTTAGCTATAAAATGAGAAGGGTTGGATAAGATAGTTCATTTCAATTCTATGATTCTAAAGCCATTTTATTTCTTCTTGGAAAGAACATATCATCCATATCAATCTTCATCAAGTATGTCATATTTGGGCAGCAAGGTGGCACAGTGGGTTGAGAGCTCTGAACCTGGAGTTAAGTAAACTCTAACCTCAGACACTTACTTGCTTTGTGACGTTGGGTAATTCCCTTAACCCTGTTTTCCTCAGTTTCCTCATCTGTAAAATGAGCTGGAGAAGAAAATGGCAAAGCACTCCAGTATTTCTGCTGAGAAAACCCCAAATAGGGTTACCAATATTTGGGCATGACTGAATTGACTGAACAAAAAATATGACAAATGTCATATTTACAGAAATAATTGTCAAATTATTTTGGTTTAGCAAACATTTATTAGTATGCAAAGAATGGTGTTGGTTGTAGGGTGAAACAAAGGTCAGTAGCACAAACACATATTCTTTGCCTTTGAGTAACTTTACTACATAGTAGAAAAGTTATGACAGGTTCCAAAGTAACTATATGTTACTTTCATAGGAGAAGTATAGAACAAATAGCGATCATTATGAAGTTCCATATTGTTAAAAACAACAATAATAGGAAAAAATCACCAACTGCACAAATATTAGAGAAGATGCCTGGATAGATAATAGCCCATGTAAAAAGTACATAGATTTTTAAATTCTTGCAGATAAGGATAATTTTAGTTTGGGGCTTTTTCTATTAATGTCTAGTACAAAATTGGTACTTAATATTTTTTAAAGTATATACTTTATAGCAGACATAATTCTAGGTGGAAATGCAAAGACAAAAAATACATGATATAGATTTGATGATTTCAATTGAAAAAACCCGGGGTTTACAGTAAATTACTGGTTCCATATGACTAAATAGTTGGACATGGAATTCTAAGAGATAGTTTAACAGATAGAGATTTGGCTTAGACTATAAATCTGTACTCTAGTATTATCTTTTATGTTATCGCAGGCAAATCATTTAACCTTGCAGTGCTTCATACAAAGATTTAAAGTTATAAACAACACATCAGCTGCTTCTCTGCATTTGTAGAGGTTTTGTAACCTCCATAACCTGTAACCTGTAACCAGGTTCTGTAACCCCAGCTGCTTTCCTTCTTTTCTGATATCACCTATCATCTAATCTATATACCTCTCTTGTATGCATCTGGTTATCTACATAATGTCTTCTCCATTGAAATATGAGTTCTATGAGAGAATATACTATTTTTGCCATTCTTTGTATCTCTGGCTCCTTAGCAAAGTGACTGGCACTTAATAAGCACCCAATAACTACTTATTAGCAAGTTTATATAAGAACTGGCTATAGGAAATGGGAATATCTAAGCTGGAAGAGAGGGACATGATACTTGTCTCCATTATTAAAGAAATATTGGATATGGAGTTAAATTACCAGGGTGTGAATTCCAATTACACTATTTATCACCCAATATTTGCTAGCTGTATAAAGTTGGGCATGCCTTTTAATTTCTCTTGACCTCAGTTGTTTCAGGTAGGGCATTAAAGAAGGGCATTACTATTCTTGGTTCCTCCATACTCTAAATTTGCAAAAATATGAAACAATGAACTATAGGATGTCATATGAAAGAATGACTAAACTTAACACACATGGCCTAGGAGAAAGGGGGTATAAGTTATAGGCTTAATAAACATAAGCTTTAAACAATCAGAGCTGTTTGAAAGTAGAATGGACATTTTCCTGATGAGTGAGATTTTCTTCTATAAAAGTCTCCAAACAGAAAATGGATAACCATTTATTTGTCTGAGTTGAAAAAGGGGTTTCTGCTTTAGGTATTATTTGAGCTAAATGGATTTTGAGTTCTCCATATCTGAAATTCTTTAAAAGTCTCTAAAAATTGTGAAGAGAGAAGGTTAAGTGGCAGGTGAGTGAAAGGGTGTGCTGGAGCCAGCTCTTACAGTTCTAGAGAGAGAATGTAAACTTTTTCATCATGAGCATTTTCATCTTAGAAATGGGTGTGGCTTATTGATTGTCAGAATTTAAGAAAGTAATGGAGAAAATGTTAATTATGCAGATTAGACTTAAAACTTTGTTGTGAATACATTTTTTTTTTCATTTTAGGAGTCCATTTGAACCATTTACCAGCATATTCCTGAGATAGAAATATACCAGGAACTGTTTTGTGAAGGAGTTGGCATTTAGATCTTGCAGAATTTGCATGATTGTAGCAGGTGAAAATTAGAGAGAAGACTACATTCCAACCAAAATAATAATAATTCGTTAATATAATACTTTGACTTTGTCAAAGCACTGTTCTCACAAAAGTGATGCGTCACACCTACTGTCATATGTCTAATTTACACCCAGGACTCCTGACTCACAGTTCAGATCGCTTTCTACTATAGTCCTTGAATTTATTTAGCATGTAAAATTTAGTGAAGCATGTACTATGTGTAAGGTATTGGTAATATGACAAAAGTGAAATTAGGTCCTTGATCTTCAGCTGCTATCAAATGGGAAGGATAAAACATAAAGATAAGTAAATACAAACTTTATACGAATAAATACAAAGTATTTTTGTATGGATATGAGGGAAAGTGGTAACCACAGAGAATTTCTTCTCTCTCTTAAAGGTGTCATTATGAGCAAAGATAATAGAGGAACCAACTATATACTATAGGTCAATTTTCTAGGCAAAACAGAGGTACTATTTTAAGTTATTTTATGCATCTGAAATATGCATATTCATTTCCCATGCCAAGTGATTAATAGTACTGCTTTTATATGAGGTCAAATGGTAACTATTCTGAGTTTCCATTTGAAATCATTTTGTTTAGTCTCAAATTATTAAAGTAAGACTATGTATAACATTGGCAAGTTGCAATTTTCCCATCATGTACCAATCATAATCCTATTATAGCATGAGTTTGGAGGACAAAAGATGGCTGTTCACTAAATCTATCAGGCACAATTTTTTTTCTTTTGTGGACACTGAATATAATGAAATCATTCTACTCTTTCCTCTGATATTAGCATGGATCTTTAAGTTCTGTGTCAAGTCACACTGCCAACTTAAGAGAAAACTGGGGAGCCAAAATGATCTCTACCAATAAATCACCCTGACCTGTTGAATACCAACAATTTATATGTATAAACAAATCCATTTTCATTGCAAACTGCTGGTTTTCATATACCAAGGCATAGGTGCAGATATCTTAAATATTTACATGTATGATCTTAAAACTGGCCAGTGAAAGGAAGAACAAACTTCCTCTTCTATCTACCTTTCAATTAAATTTCAGATATCTGTCAGGAATTGTATTAATCATTGGAAATGTATACATACACACATATGAAAGGCTCAAGAGGATTGGCACAGTGAGGTGGAAAGAGACAAGGCATACAAACCATTTGAAAGTCTAATGTAACCAAGAGACCTAAGTCAAAGTGGTGGCCATGTAAATGCAAAGAATGGAATGGATACAAAAGATGATGTGAATATAGAGTCATTAAGACTAAGTAATTGATTACATATGGGGAAACAGGAAGTGAAGGAGGGTAGAGAATTAAGGATACTTTTAAGGAAAAAAAAAGTTGGATACTGAAATGATGATGATACATTTGGCAGGTATAGAAAATTAGAGGTGTTTTTAAATAATATTTTCCTAATTACATGTAAAAATAATTTTCAACATTCATTTTTCAAAATTTTGAGTTCTAAATTCTCTCTCTTCTTTCCTCCATTTCCCCCTTCAGGAGATGAAAATCAATTTGACATAGATGTGCAATCATGCAAAAATCTATTTCTATATTAATCATGTTGTGAAAGAAAGCAGACTAAATCAGAGAGAGAGAGAGAGAGAGAGAGAGAGAGAGAGAGAGAGAGAGAGGAAGGAGAGAGAAAGAAAGAAAGAGAGAGAGAAAGAGAGAGAGAGAGGAAGGAAGAAAGAAAGGAAGGAAGAAAGAAAGAAAGAAAGGAAGGAAGGAAGAAAGAAAGGAAGGAAGGAAGGAAGGAAGGAAGGAAAGAAGAAAGAAAGAAAGAAAGAAAGAAAGAAAGAAAGAAAGAAAGAAAGAAAGAAAGAAAGAAAGAAAGAAAGAAAGAAAGAAAGAAAGAAAGAAAGAAAGAAAGAAAGAAAGAAAGAAAGAAAGAAAGAAAGAAAGAAAGAAAGAAAGAAAGAAAGAAAGAAAGAAAGAAAGAAAGAAAGAAAGAAAGAAAGAAAGAAAGAAAGAAAGAAAGAAAGAAAGAAAGAAAGAAAGAAAGAAAGAAAGGAAGGAAGGAAGGAAGGAAGGAAGGAAGGAAGGAAGGAAGGAAGGAAGGAAGGAAGGAAGGAAGAAAGAGGTAAGGAGGGAGGGAGGGAAAGAGTGAAAATATTCAGACTCCATCAGCTCTTTCATTGGATATGGAAAACACTTTTCATCATGAGTGCTTTGGAATCATTTTAGATTCTTATATTGCTGAGAAAGTAGTCATTCATAGTCTTTTATATTGTATAATACTGTTCTGATATACAGTGTTCTATATCTGTTCATTCTGTATCAGTTCATATAAGTCTTTTTAGGTATTTCTGAAAACATGCTGTATGTTATTTCTTATTGAACAATAGCATCTTATTAAAATCATATACGACATCTTTTTCAGCCATTTCCTAATTGAGTAGCACCCTTTGAGGGGTCATTTTAATGGAATAAATTCTATTTTACACATGCTAAATTTGCTCTGTTATCAGAACATTCAAGGATATCTCACAATTGGTAAAAGAAGTGGGACTAGAATGCAGAAGCAAGAAAAATGATGGGTAAATAGATTTGGTTTTATCTGCATAATATTGATCATTAAATCCAATAAAATTAATGGAATCATGAAGAGAAAGAGTAATGAAAGAGAAGAAGGAACAGGAAAGAACCTTGAAAAACACTTATGGATTGAAAAGGAGTAGTTCAACAAATAGGAAGAGTATCATAAGAGAGCAGGTTTATGAAAACACAGGGAAATTTTCCTAGAATATATGGTAATCAATATCATCAAATATAGGAGAGGACAACAAGGATTTAGAAAAGGGTTTTGAGTTTGACAATTAAGAGATGATTGGTAAGAAAGCAGTTTTGAGGAGCTGAAGAATTACACTAGGAGACAAACTATAAGGGACTGTGAAGACATTTTATGTGGCTTGATGACAGTATAGAAGATTTTTAACAGATAATATATGAATGTAATAGTGAACCAATCAAGTTAAAATAAAAAGTGAAGCCATATAACAGTGAGGGTTCACTTGAAATACATTGTATACATTTGTATTTGACATACTCAAGGTTGTAGGATTCATTCTGGTAAAAATGTAGTTGAATGGCCATAGGAATAGTATCCTTTCTAAGGTAGACAGTAAGGGTAATCCAAAATGAGGGTTCAGTTCAGGGTAAATCTAGAGCAGAAGATGAAAGAAAGTTGGACTGATTCTAAGAAAGCGGTTTATTCCTGTTACATAAGGCATTTAAGTAGGGTAATAAATTTATCCCATTTTTTGCAAGTGCAGTTCCAGATATAAAACTTCAAGTAACTGATTTAGTATTTTCAGGACTGGAAAGATTTACCTCAACAGTGAACTCATTACTACCTATGGAAAATACCCTTTAAAAATCCCCAAAGTGAAAAAGCTCAAAGTTTTTAAAATGGTCATTTGGATCACATGGAGGCAATACATGGTGTTCTCATCATGTTCCCCAGTGTCTCTGATATATGAGCAACTAATGATTCAACCTGTGTAGTGAATTCCTTAACTTAACTGATACCAAAAACTCTATTACATTCCTGCTATTCTCAACAGACTATTCTTTGAGTTTTTTTTTCTTTTAAGAAAGATAAAGGAATTCACTTTTTACAAAGTGATAGAACATGTTGGCGGAACATTTGAAATATTTGGCAAGCGATCCTTCCTATGGGAACTCAAGTCTTCTCATAAGGACACCTACTCCTCCCCTCCTGGAGTAGGGGAGCATTAGCCCTGAGGATGGAGAGCTCAACAGCAACAGAAGTTAATTGTCTGAAATTTGGCAAGACCAGTCACTCTGAAGAGATAAACCTGGTTTTGTTTCCTCTAGAAATATCTATTTAAAATATACAAGAAACTTTGACAAACAGAGTGAGAGTGTAGGTTAATACAATTCAATTAAATACATATTTATTTGGCACCTACTATGTGCAAAGTACTGTGAAGGAAATGAAATGAAGTAAATAAAGAAATGGTTTCTGCTCACTCTATTAAGGTTGGGGGAAGATTAATTAGATATACAGAAAATTATAGTTGAAGTTTTATTAAGAGCCTACTATGTGCCAGATATATAGTATAATTACAGGAGCTATTGCTTGTTATAATAAATTATACAATAATATTTTAATACTAAAATAAAATACAAGCCAACACTATATTAGGGGATACAAAATGCAAAAAAAATGGGCATAAGATTAATTTTGGTTGAAGAGTTCAAGGAAGGCTTGATGGAAGAAGTGATGTTTGAGTAAGAACCTTAAGGGTAGATAAGGTTTTGCTGGGCAGAGATTAGGGAAATGGCATTGAACAATATTTATTCAGTTTCTACTGTGTGTAGCCAGAGGGTACAGCATCAAGAAAAAATACAGAAGGTGAAAAGTATAAGATGTACTCAGGGAACAATTGTCCAATTTGGGTAGAGTGAATAGTATCTGAAATAGAGAAATAGTAAATAAAAATGTCTAAAGTTAAGGAAGGCCCAAAGCATGGAGAGTCTTGAATCCTATTTTAAAGCATTTAAACTTTATTCTGTAAATAACTGATATCCATTGAAGGTTTTTGATCTAAAAAGTGCCATCATCAGAATTTCATAACTATTAGCTTTGAGGATAATTTCCAAGTCATTTTTTACCCAAGTTTTGTTCCCACCATCATTACCTGGATGTTCCACACCAACTTCAAAATCCACATTTTTTTTAAATAAAAAATTAAATCCATCATCTTTTCATTCATGTTTTTTCCTTATCCTCAAACATCAAACTTTGCTCTTTGGATTACTTAATTATAATATTTTATATAATTTTTGTAGCCTTCCCAATTTAAAGCTCAAAATCATTTGACTATCCCTTTTTCTTGTCTTCATATCCATTTAATCACCAAATTTTAAGTAATTCTTCCCTTCTGATAATTCTTACACTCTGACATCCCATTCCCAGGGCCTCCACCCAAGTCCAGGCCCAATTACCTCACACTAGAATTAGAGTAATTGTGGTTTAATTGGTATCCCTGACTCTAATCTTCATATGTACCCTTATTCCACCCCCCCCAGTGCTATCCATCCATGTATCACTCCCAGATTAATCTTTCTTTAAATAAAGTGATCAAGTAAGTAACTTCCTAATTCAAAAACCTTTTATGTCATCTTACTGGGAGCAAATTTCCTTCACAGTATCTTTCCAATCTCACTTTCTAAGCTAACTTTGGACTATTATCTGGGATGAACTATTAGATACAGCTAGGCTAGCAGATAATTGGCTTCCCCCTAATAGTCTCCATCTATACAGATATTATCTATTCTTTATGTTTCATTCTAAGTCCAATTTCTCCATTAAGCTGTCCTCAACTATTTTAGTTTGTAGTAGTCTGTCTCTTCTCTGAACTCCTGGAAATCCTTACATCTTCTTGGGCACTTATCTATTATATTATCTGTCACATTTTCCTGTTTTTATGACTTATGTACCTAATTAGAATATAAGTTCCATCAGGATAAGGATTATGTCATCTACTTATTTCTACCTTCCAAAGCTGGTTCAGTGCTCAATAAAACTATTCCAAGGATTTTCCAGGCTCATTTAATTAATGTAAAAACTGAAGTAAGGTACTAGCACAATGGTCTGATCACTTGTAGCATATTAATGGGAAGAATTAATAAATGTCAAGCATGGTTATGAAGACATGGCTGAATTGTCATCAGTGCATTAAAGGGAATACTTAGATCATTGATGTCATTAACACTTTGGGGTATTCATATATCATATCCTTTAGGCACAAAGTCCATATTACTGAACACCATAGAATGATTTCAATTTACCACTTGGGAAAATATGAGATTTCTAAGCAAAATGGTTTTTTGCTACAAAACTAGGTTAAATATCAATCAAGGAACACAAATTGAAGATTCTCAATACTACAAAACTGCTAGCATATTAGAACATGCTAGAATTGTAAGTTACATTGGAAAACAAATAAATGACAAATAATGAATTTTGAAATAATACTTTCTATAGATTATAAAATTATACTAGTTGAAGAATCATAATAATGTACATATTTAACGTTGTTGATGTACATATAAATTAAAGTTATCTGACCTTTTCTTTTTAAATTTTGGGAGTTGGAGATGTTCTTAGAGATCATTTAATTCACTCCATACATGACCAAGAATCCTCTGTATAACACCCCTAACAAGTCTTTGCTCATGTTCAAACAGCAAGCAACCTATTATCTCCCCAAGCAGTCTATCCCACTCTGAGAGAATTCTAAATACAGGGAATTTTTCCTAATATTGAAATGAATTTAACTTGTGAGAATTCCATTCCATTGCTTCTTGCTGTACTTACTTTCTAGGACCAGACAGAACAAATGTAATCCTTCTTCCATATGACAACCCTACAAATTCTTAAAAACAACTTTCTTGTTTTTCTAGATCTTTTGCAGTTCTATTTTTTCAAAGAACCCCTTAAGAGCAGCATCTTTCTAGAGGCCTGACATAAGTTTATTCAGGATTACTAATAGATTGTTTTTGGCTATTACATTTCCACACATTTATGACTTAGGTCCTCAATAAAAATGTTATGTTTTCATGAGCAAGCAGGCAGCAGCTTGTTCTCACTTATGTCAAAATTATGAAAATACTTGTCTCCCATTATATTTAAATAGTCAAGAAATGTATTATCTCTATGATTTCTTTTTCTTTTTGGAAGAAATAATAAGAAATCCTCTAATCTATCTGATTTTGATATCTACAAGTTATAATTCAGGGAGAATCAACCAGCAGAATTCTTTAAAAAGTAATTTTAATATATATTGAGCAATATATATTTAATATATATTGACTTTACCCACAAGTAAAGTGGGTAACCAGGAATCTACTTAATCCTCATTTACATTTTCAACTTCACAGAGGCCTTGAGACCCACTTCTGAACCCAGGAGGGAAAACATAAGATATCTTGGATACTCAGACTTAGCATCATTGTTATTGCTGTGCAATCTGTTATTGCATTGTGCCCTTTTGCCAATAACCTGTTACTCTGCTCCTTGTGACCAAGCAATAATCTCATACTTCAGTTCAAACACTTGAATCCTTATCTTTCCCCCTATACATTAGAGCCACTTTTTGTTCTTTAATAAATAGGACAGGAATAAGAATCAGTCCTGTGATGCCATTATATAGGTATTTTCATGTGAGGAACTTTCTACTAGTTCAGATTGGTATCTTTTTCTGCAATTTAAGGGGCTTGCTCAGGGTCATATAATCTTATTATGTATTATGTATCAGAGAAGAGTCAAATTCCAGTCTTCTTAGTTATCTGTTATTACAGGCTATCCTGTCAAATAACACAGTTACTTAAGAATTAGGATCTTACCTTGCATCCCATCAGTAAGTTTAGGACTATAATAACACTCTTCAATTCCACTCTTTATATTGTGGTCCCTGTATGTCTCTTTCTATGACACTTTGTTAGTACAACTACTTGTTTTCTCCCATCAATAACTCTGAGCTTCAGGGATTTCCCCACTACTCATCTATTAAGTGACAACATTTCTCTGGCTTCTCCCAAGTCTCAATGCAAATCTTCTTTTCTTCAATATCAAAGGGCCCTTTGATATTGTCTCCAACAGATTCTCCCTATTCTGTGTATATGGTAGTTATTTACATGCTTTCTCTCCCATTATAGTGTGAACTTCTTTAGGACAGGGACTGTTTTTATCTATTTTTGTATCTCAACTTCTTAGCATAGTGTCTGGAACCTAGGAAGTGCTAAATAAATGCTTCTTTATTACATATAGCATTGGTGAAGAGGATCCCCAAATCCATAAAATCATAGACTGTGGACTATATATACAACTGATTGTTTCCAGGAATTCAGAGCCACAGTGGTCCTTTAAACTCATTTCTTTCATTTTGTTTAGCAAGGGAGCATCAGAGCATGAGAGCTGTAGACTATACTGTGACTTAGATGAACCTTTTGATGATAGAAAGAACTATAATTGCCTGGTCCAGGTCTTTCATTTATTAGGGCACAGTTTACAAACTCAAGAGAATTATCATACAAATATGAGAAAGATCATTGATTCATAGGTTTAGAACTGGGCAAAAAGTTCAACTCCTTCATTTTGTAGCTAGGGAATGTGAACCTCAAAGAAACTAAGGTACTTGTTTAGTGCCAAGCAGGGAGTAAAATCTGTCATTATTTGATATGATGATTCCATCTACCAACATAGACCTCAATTCATCTGTGACTTTGCAGGCAAGTTTTAAGGGTTTCCCTAAGGTACTTTATAATTGAATGATTTTTCCCAGGTCAGGGGAGCTGGAAAATTTAAGAGGCAGAATTTGAACCCAGATCTTTCTGAAAGTATTGAGTCCATCATGTTGAGCCCAACAAGGAACTATAGGTAAAAAATGAAAGGACAATGTTGATGAGGTAATAATATAACTTGAATACAACTCTGAGGAATTGCAGAAGACAAAGGTCTAGGCCAGATTGAGAAACAGTTAATGACAAAGTATTTATTGAGCAATCACTATTTATTTGGCATTGTACACCACTTCATTCTTATTTACAACACTTTTCTTTCATATTATCTTATGTATATGTTTTAATAGACATATATCCTAGGAAGATGAAAAGGAAAAAGAACAAAAACAACAGAACAGGAACACATTTACCCTTACTTTAATTTCCAGCTAAACTACTGCAGTACTCTCTGAGAAACCTTTTCTGATGTTCTTTCATGGATGTATTTTTAAAATTCAATTTTATCTCTAGATTCCAGTTCTCTTTCTGTCCCCTTCCTTCTCCACATCTAAACCTACCCTACTCCAGGGGATATATTTTTGTCAGTAGAGATCATTTTGATGAGTCTTATTTAAAAAGCAAAAGCAAATAAAATTGTTCCAGAAGTCAAAAGAAAAAAGGGGTGTGTATGGATAATGCTTTTATGAAAATATGTTGGGATAGTGGCTAAAACATTGAACTTGAAGTTAGCAGCCAAAAGTTCAAAAAACTACTTTAAATTCTTATTAGTCATGTAACTATAGATAGACCAGAATGTAAGGGTCCAGATCTCTACCACATCAGGGCTATGACCATTATATAAGATATTAAGGACATGACAGGGATATGATCCAAAATATTATGAGAGGTCTAAGAGGGAGAGGGAGAGGACACTGGAGTACTGACTGGAGTACATGGAGAGATAACAAGGACTCCCATCTATGATTATTAAATTCTAACATGGACTGTTTTAATTTGGAAGAACTATTCTTCCTATATTCTAATATTTTAAATATTATATAAATAACGCAACCCTATTCCTGACTTAAGCTCAAAGCAGAGCTACATGTTATATTTGAAATCAATGTCTGAGATGAACACTCCTAGAAACCTAATATCAACATTATTCTTTGCCAGAATAATAAAAAAGAAATTAGTACTGAATCCATCTGGAAAGCAATTGTAGTTGGACAAACCATTGTCTATCCAAAGGCATGAAAAATATAAACTAAAGAAAGATCCTTTATTCATCCACATGTCTAAAGCCATAAGCATATATTTTAATTTAATCCTAACTATGGAAATTAATTCTGTCACACCCCAGTAAAACTGATAGCAAATGATAATCAATGAATCAAACCATTAAACATCTAAGTCTCTTTCTGTATATAGATGATTGTTGGCATTGAAAGAGCATGTATATCACATATTAAAAGGGTATTTTGTGCATAAGGGATGATAAAAGAGATTGAGAAGGGGAATGCAGATCTCTGCTCCTTGACCACATGTTTATACAAAGAATATATTGATCTAGGGCTAGCCTGGCTTATAAATTGATTAATTATAGAAAGATAGGGTGGGAAGATTCAATGTTCCATATAAAATATAACATATAACACTATACTTTACATATAGTAGAAATACAAGTAGAAATAAAATTAATCCAAATAGCTTCTCTAACTCATTTGGTCCCTGACAGTTCAGGATTTAGGGTACCTACTCCAGGATGTCTCCTCCTTTCTCCCTCAATCTACCGACCAATTCATATCCCAGAAGAATATCACCATTTTTCTCCTCTTTACAAGCCCCAGTTCTATATAGTTTATGAGATTGAAGAAGATCTGAAAATTCCAGTTTCTTTGTCTAAGTTCAAACTGTTCCTGAGAATTTCTCCCTACTCTCAGAACCATTCTTTTTCTATCTTTTGAAATTCTATCCATCTTTCAACATTTGATTCAAAGTCTACCTCTTCCATGAAATATTCCTCTCCTAGTGTCTTGCAGATGTACTGAGATGTGACCAAAGTTAAAAGAAGAGGTCATATTTATTATTAGATTAGAATATGTACATAAATAGAATATATACATAAATACTAATATCTAATATGCACATATGGCCAACTAAGTGACTTATTTATGTATGAAACTCCCTGGGTAGGAACCCCATCTATCCATGTGCATCTATGGCTGTTCTGAAACTTTTCATTTTAGAGAATTGCCTTCAACAAAGAAAAATTAAATGACTTATCTAAAAGTGTCATATACTCAATTATATACAATAGGACATTAGCCCAGCTCTACCTGAACACTTTGCCTAAAACATAGAGTACCTGGTGGAGAGTAATGTGGAATCAGGCTGGAAACGTAAAGGTAGAGATATTTAAATGCCAGACTAAAGATTCTATATTTATTTTACAGGCAATAAAAATTCCTGATATTTGTAGATTATATAGGGCCCCTACCTTGTCATCTTGTCCCTTTAAATGTCATCTTGAGAATACACAGGCAATTCATTTTAACAGATATTTATTGATCCATAAATTAACATATGTACCCAACTTCATAAAAATACTGCAAATACATAAAAAAGCAAAATATAACTGATTACTGTCCCCTAATATACTGTGAGGATATGACATGTATATGAATTAAATGATAAAATAGCAATTAAAATCATATAAAATCAAATGTTAAAATAAACACAACTAAATGCTGAAATCTATAGTGTAGCTTGTTCCCTATAGTGTGAATAATGAATCCCCTGAAGTGGATACCCATGTCTGAATTTACACAATTTGAAGTTATAATTATGTAAATTATGAATACTGATTTTAGCACAGGGGAAGTATACAGTTTGAATTAAAATAATACCAAAATTGTAGTGGATTCATTATTCACCCCAATCAGCATTTAGCTGTATAGACAATAAACTTAGTCCTAATTAGGAAAAGAAAAGAATGATGTATAGACCTTAAAAATTCAATCTTAATAGGAAAGAGGACTCAAGATGAGTTAAATGTCTTCTACTAAACACTGTGTTAAATGGTGGGGGGCTATAGATACATACCCCACCCCAAAGTCAGGGGAAAAAAAGGGTTTATTGAGGAAAACTAGCTTTGAAAGAAGGATTGAATTCAAGAGATAGTAGGAGAGGAAGAAAAGAAAGGGGATTACCTGTTTAAAAAAAAAAAAAAGAAAAGAAAAAAGGAGGAAGTTTGTACTAGAAAGCTACTCTGAAGATCTCATAACTCTGAAATCAATATCCTTTGAAGGTACTGATATAGATATAGGCACAAATTAATTGATTTAATAAAAGACAATTTTAGAGCTAGAAAAACGTTAGAGTGGAGGGGATATGATGAGGAAAAAGGAGATAATGTGGTATAGATAAAATAGAACCAGAGTAGGAAGAATATTGAACCCAGGAATGAGTAGCAGAAGAAAAACAGGTGAAGGGTTAGATACTAGATAATAAAAATATCTCTTGAGTCTAATTGGATGATGAGGATGAACAATAACACAACAGTAAATGATCAAACCTCCATCTATCATTGGATATAATAGGACCAATTATCAGAGTAAGTCAAAGCAGCATGATGCAGCAAATTAATTGCAGGTTTGAAGTCAGGATAACCTTACTTCAAATTCTGCCTTAAGACACTTATCAACTGTAAGTCCCAACTTCAAAAGGAAGGAGATGGATAAACTCTTCAAACTTTAAACTAGCTAAATCCTAGATTTCCCCAAATGTGTAGCTTTTCATTCAAGTTTTGTCAATTTACTTTCCTGAATGATTCTTCTCTCTTCAATACTGGCATAACACCTCAAAAGTAAATCATATGAATGGCAATGCATGACTCTCTAACACCTCCTTTATTCTCTGCCCTCTCTCACAATATTCACTTTCTAATATTACTGATTACATACTTTCATTTCCTCTTTCACAATACTGTTTATGTCCTATTACCCCATTTCTCATCTTACCCTTTCCCATCTTTACCTTTCTCCAATCCAAAAGCAAATAAAAAGATTAAAAAAAATAAATTCCCAAATCAGCATGCTTGAAAATGCTTTCAGTGTTTTACCTATCTAGTCACTTATGTTTATTTCAAATGTGATTACCAGTAATAACAAACATAGATATTGAACTGCATTATGGGAAACTATAAAGTAAATAAGTTAAACTCTAAAGTAAAGCCCATCCTTCATTCCCAGTAAGTAAGTGATGAGAGGAGGCCAGTTCAATTATAGAAATAGGGTAGAAGTAAAAAGGCCATGTAGAAAATGTCAGTAGAATGAAAGAACAAGAATGATTAGAAAATTTAGTAATTATGGCATCATTTACACATTTGTAAAGGCAAATCAGTTGGCCCCTTAAGGTAGTTTGCCAACATTAGAGGTAAATGTGAATATGTTGACTGGAACAAAGTCCATTTGAAAAGAAAGGCAAGTGAAATTCAAATATGATGAAAATCAAATATATTCTTACTAGCCATTTCTGATTAAAATATGCAGTTCTTTTTATATGAATATAAGCAGAGCTGCAACTAATAATTTTGGTGCCTAAGGTAGAGCAACCAGTTGGGAAAGGGGGAAAGACCATGAAGAGAGACTTCATATATTGAGGCACAAAGTTCCATGGTAGCAACTTTGCCAAGAAATGCATTTTTAATTTCTTTTAGCCTCTTTAGAAAGATTGATTTGTGCTAGTTTGCATTGTGTTTCTTTTGGTAATGATTAAGATACTGGATTTTCTTTAGCTTTTTAATGTGACTAATATTTACAAAACTTCTAAAACAATGTCATTATATAAGATCTGACAAAGGATGTTTCTTTTGCAATGCTTCAGCTTTCTTGAAATTAGGACTGTTTTGGAAAATTCAAGACATATGGTTGCTCTACCTTTGAATATAAAATAAGTAGCTAAGTAAACAGATTCTAGACTTTTAAAGATGATTAATGTGCTCAGCATGACTGAATAAGGAAACTGATACAGGGTCATATAGGCTGTGATTTTTCTGTGTCTGCACATTAAACTGCAATTATAATATTAAATAAAACTGGCTATAGAAGACAATTTCTTATATTATTAATCGATAGTATTATGTGCAGCATCAATGAATAGAAAAAATTTACAACTTAAAAACTATAAATACAAGTTAATATTGTGATTAGAAGAGTTAAGAACTATTTATGAGGCAGAAAATAATTAATTCAGATGAAATATATGAGAATAACTATATTTACTTGAAAATTAGCATTTTGAAGTGTTTTCTTAACAAAACTGGTCAACTAATAAACATCATCTTCCTTGGAAGTTGCATTCTTGAAGAGTTATTAGAAAACACTACAAAATTCAATTCAGATCGATACAATAAAAGATTAAACATTATCATATTTTGGAGGGAAATGATCTGGATAATTTTTATCATGAAATACAACTTTGTTAATGTAATAGCATTTTTTAAAACTCATGTTTATGAATTGGATTGAAAGCACCACAATGAAAAAAAAACCCTCAAGAAAGAGCAAAAATGTTATTAATTAAGAGAATAGTTGGCCATTCTATTTTTATTAAATTCTTTACTTTGATGATAAGGATAATAATCTCAAAAGGATAACAAAAATATTTTATGGTTGTGCATCCAAAGCTAGCACTATCTGAAACAAGAACATCAACAGGAAAAAAAAGTCTTCTAGTTTATTACTGAATTTGAATTAGTAACTCTTAAGGAAATTCAAGTGTTCTCCTGATAGCATCATTGAATGTGACTAGTTGAATCACATGGCTAGAAAGAAGTTGGAGGCCCCAACTGGTTTAGACTCCATTCATTGGGCAGGTGGAGGATGTCTACACTCATGGGGACATGTGGTTATTATTTTTCCTCCAACATGATTATATCTCTAATGCTAATTTGGAAGAAAGAAGATGACTCCACTGACATAATTGTCTGAAATTTTTAATAAGTCCAACTTCTCTATAAAGAAACTATGAGAACTGATAGTAAAAATCTTTTGATAATATTTACTTATATTCTAAAAAAATCAACTAAGACAAATGACAATTCCACGCTTTCTAACAAACTTGCTCAACTCAGCACGATATATTAGAAGGGCCATCAAATTGGGAGTCAGAGGATCCTAGTTTGAATCTAGACTCTTAAATCTATTTCCTTTATGATGGGTGTGATACTCTGGTCTCAGTTTGCTCAAGTATAAAATGATATTGATTTAGATAATCTCTAAAGTCCCTTCTATATCTAAATTCTATGATACTGTGAATCTTAGTTCTGTGCCTTTGTGAAAATCATATAAATTCTCTGGGCCTCAGTTTCTTTATCAGTACAAGATAAATGTTGAATTGTAAAGTAAAAAGAGAAGAGGAGGAATTATTAAATTAATATTTTATAGACAAAATCCTAGATGTCCTCTTTTCAATAAATCAATGTATTGTGGAGGGTGAGAGTGGATAATATAGAAGGTAATTCAACCTAAAAAAAGAGAGAAAAGAAAGGAAGCTGGAGATGCATTGTCACACCATCTGGAATATCTCAACTAGTAGGGGAGGCGGGGTTGTTGATATAGGAGAGTACAGCAATAGCTGTGGCAGAACTGGGATAGAGGAAGTGGAATGGGGAAAGTGGAAAGAAGGTTTCCCCTTATAAAGGGGAAATGAAAGAGTTGTCAGAAGCTATCAGTCACAACATTTGGGAAAGGGTAGATATGTATGGTTATGATGAAAATTAGTGGTCTTTTAATGAGATCTGAGGTTAATGGGCACAATAAGGAACCACCTTCTCTTAGCAGGAGTTTGGACCAGATGGTTCCAGGAAGCTTTTCAGGACAGAATATAAGATATTTGGGTTCTTAAGGTTCCTTCTCTAAGGACAATATTGTAGAAATATATCTAGAGATTGGATAAATCCTCTTAAGGGAGAATATGACTTTATGAGGAATAAAAAGATCATGGTAAAGTCAGGGGATAGGTGCTTCTAAGTCTTCTGAAATAGACTCCAAAACTAACTCTCATGACACTTCCTACATGAATATATGTTTCTTAGAGTTTCACTGAACAAAAAAATTCCATAAAACAAATAATAAATAAAATAAGTGAATGAGTAAATAAATAAGCAAACAAAAGAAGGTGGAAATGGGAAGAGATTGATAAATTCACTAATAACGAACTGGGGTAGAGGGGAAAACTCAAATTTCCTAGTACTCCAAAGTTCTATTTCTCATGGTAGACATTATCAGAATAAAAAAAATATGTGCAAATGAAAACTTTGGTAAGAGGTACCATAAAAGGATGTTGGGGGGGGTAGGGATGTTTTTGAACTACTTGCTTCTCTGAATAGGGAAGGAATGAGCCAAAAGGAAGAAATGAGCCAAAAGGAAGAGAAGATAAATAAACAAATAAAAATAGAAATAAGAAATTTAAGAAAGTTCAAGAAACTTGATATAGGGAAGGAAAAAAAAGCAGTCACAAGCATATTTGGGAATGGATGAACATCAGATTACTTTAAGCAAAACTAAGCACAGGATCAAATTGCTAAATCAAAAGGAAGGAAAAAGAAATATCCATTTATAGCACCTTCTATGTACCAGGCACCATACTAAGTTTTTATTTAAAAAAATTGTCTCATCTGATCCTTACAAGAATCCTGTAAAATAAGTATTGCTATTATTCCCATTTTTATAATTGAGGAAAGTGAGGCAAACAGAAAGTAAATGATTTGCTCAGGATCACCTAGTTAACAAGTATCTATGTTCAAATCTGAATTCAGGTCTTCCTGATTCCAAGTCTAGTGCTCTTTTATGTAGCTAACCAAAAGACGGAAAAAAAATCAACAGAAAAGAAATTAGGGAAAACATAAACTTAATTGCAATCATAGATATGAAGGAATTAAATAATACAAGAAAAATGGAAGAATGGATAAAAACAGCACATCTCAGTAATACCAAAAATATGTGTCTAAAAATAAAAACCCATATAGAAGGAAAATATAAGTCTGAAATAAAATTTACTATGTGGGAACAATTTTTTTAAAGGCAGGATTTGCAATTGTGCTATTAGACAAAGAGAAACTCAAAAATTCATGTTGACAAGGAAGACAGAGAAATTCCATTATGATTCAAATTACTATAAACAATGAAACAATATCATTACTAAATCTATACTAGCCAAATATAACATCTATATTTTAAAAGAAAAAAATACTAAATTGAAAAAGATCATAGATAGTAATATAATTGTAGAAGACTCTAATGTTCCTTTATTAATATTGGATAAATATAATAAAGATAAATAAAAAAGAAAACATTGAACTCAATAAGCTGTTGAAGATATTAGATTTAAAAGAAATAGCACATTAAAAATGGGACCATTAAAGAGCATACCTATTTTTCAACATCATATTATACCTTTGAAAAACAGAATCTATACTAAGATACAGATACCTGATAAATCTAAAGAAGCAAAAATATTAAGCACATCATTTATATACCATAATTAAATTAGAATAGTAATTCATATAGGCATACAAGTAAAATACATAGTCCCAATGAGGATTTAACAAAAATAATAAATAGGTCAAGAAACAAATCCAAGAAACAATTAACTGTGTTTTACCAAATACACCAAAAATTTGGAAGATATAAATCTTCAGATAAAAAATCATTTCTTTGAAAATAAACATTAACAAAATACAATGAGAGCATCTTAATGAACTATGAAAGCTATTAAAAAACTAGAGAATTAACAAATTAAAAATATGTACAAAATATCTTGGAAACAAGGGAAAACAGATAAAATATAAAAAGAATAATAAAAACTAAAAGCTGATATTCTGAAAGAATTATAAAATAATATTTAACTGAGGAAATTGAAAAGAGAATAGAGATCCAAATTATTAAAGGGTTATTAAAGTAAAAAAAAAAAACCTAATAAGGTAAATTTCCAGCAAATAAGAAATTAATGTAATTATCAGTACCCATTATAAATATTTATATGCTGGAAAAACTGAGAATTTAAAGTAAATGAATGATTGCCCAAGAAAATACTCCAATTAGTAAAAAAAATGCATAGAGATTTTACATAATCCAAATTTAGAATGAGAAAGTAAACCATAAAGTAACTACCAAGGGAACTAAAGGAAACCTTTAATTCATAAAGATTTACAAAATGAATTCTCTCAAATATTTAAATAGCATTTTTCCTATACAATTTATTTGAAAAAATTAAAAAATAAGGCATTCTGCTAAATAAGGGAGAGATAAAGACAATACGGAAAACTATGGACAAATACCACTGATCAAAGTTGCTAAAACCATTTAAAAAAAAACAATCCTAGCAAAGGGATCAAAGCAACATATCGAAAAGGGATACCAGAAATATACAGATATTCCAATGTTAGTAAAATTATATTTAGCCAATATTAAAAACATATATAATCCAAATCATATGATTATTTCAAAATATTTTTAAAGCCTTTAACAAGTATAGTACTTATTTATGCCTAAAATCATACAAAGGCAGCTATTTAAAAATGACAAAAAGTTTCTTTTAAACCAATGATAATATTATTTGCAATGAGGAAATATTAATAGCTTTTCTAGTAAATACAAAGGTCAAATGAAGATGTTCCTTCTCTATATTGTTATTTGCCTTAGTTATAGAAATCATAGTGATAGCAATATGATAAGCAAATGAAATTAAAGATATATACTTCATTATCAAATCATGACTATAAGTAACACAATAAATTAACTAGATGTTTCAGAAAATTATCAAAGAAATAGAATGAAGAAGTTGAAGGCTTTATTCATGTAGCATAATACAAAATAATTATGTAAAAACCCACCAGGATTTCTGTTTTGCAGCAGCAAAAACCAAGAGGAAATGAGAAGAGAAATCCTTTACAAAATGATTGTAAAATAACTGGGACTCGGCCGATTAAGTAATACTCAAGACCTACATAAATAAAATTATAAAATCACTTTTGCAGAAATAAAAGAAACCATAAATACATCATTGGAAGGATACTTATCACTAATAGTTAAGCCCAATGTAAGGAAAATGGAATATAAAGAAAAACTATATTAACTTACAAATGCAGTCTTATACTAATTAGACTAGCAAAATGTTGCCTTATAGATACAGTTATAATAGTCTTATTTTTTTCTTCCACTGTTTCTTTTCCTCCATTTATTCAATATTTTATTTTTCCCAATTACATGTAAAGTGATTTCTAACATTTGTTTTTAAAACTTTGTGTTTCAGATTTCTTTCTTCCTCTCCCTCCTCCTCCACACTGAGAAGGCACACATGAAGTTATGCAAAATATTTCCATGATAAAAGTCATGTTGGGAAAGAAAACCCTAAATTTTCTTCCACCTCCTCCCCCCCAAAAAAAAACCTTGAAGAGAAATAAAGTTTAAATAAAAGTATATTTCAATCTGTATTCAGGAAAAATCAGTTCTTTCTCTGGAAATGAATAACAGTTTTCAACATAAGGCCTTTAGAGTAGTCTTGGATTACTATATTACTGAGACTATTAAAGTCATTCACAACTGATCTTCCCATAACATTGCTGTTGCTTTGTACACAGTAAATTTCACTTTTCACAAGCTCATGGAGAACTTTTCATGTTTTTCTGACAGCATACTGCTCATCATTTCTTAGTGAATAATAATATACCATCATAATCACTATCACAATTCATTCATTCAGTCATTCCCCAATTGATGGGTATCCTCAAATTCCAATTCTTTACCCTGAGAAAAAAGTTGCTGTATTTTGTACACATAAGTCCTTTTCCTTTTTTTAAATCTCTTTTGGGATATATGCCTAGTAGTGGCATTATTAGGTTAAAGAATATGAATAATTTTATAGTTCTTAGGCATAGTTCCAAACTACTCTACAGAATGACCAAATCAGTTCACAACCACCATTAATACCTTAATATATCATTTCCCCTACATTCCCTCCAATATTTATCATTTCCCCCTCCCTCCTCTGGCCCATTAACCAATCTAATATGGATGAGGTGGTACATCAGAATGATTTTACTTGCATTTCTCCAATCAATAGTGAGTGGGAGCATTTTTTTTTTCACATAGCAATAAACAGCTTGATTAGTTTATCTGAAAACTGTTCATATCTTTTTGTGATATATCAATTGGGGAATGGCTCTTTTTTAATAGATTTGATTTAGCTCCTGATATGTTTGAGAAATGAGAAATTTAATAGAGAAACTTGCTTCAAATTTTTTTGCAATTATTATTGCTAACTGTAATTTTCCCATTTATTCTTTTTTTCTCTCCTTTAACCCTGTCTTCTGACCATCCCCTCCTCCAATATGCCTTCCCTTTTATCACTCTCCTCCCTTCTCTTATCCCTTCCCTTCCTACTTTCCTGCAGGGTAAGATACATTTCTATACCAATTGTAAAAATTCTGGAAGACCTCCTGATCAGCCTGAGTCCTTGGTTTTAGTTGGGGAGTGAAGGAGGTAGAAGGGCCAAGTAGCTGGTCAAAGATGGAGTCTGGAATCTGGTGTCTTTTCTTGTGTCTGTAGCTGAGAAAGTGTTTCCAGTTGTCCCAGCCCTTAAATACTTCAGTAAGATTACATCACTACACCACATTGAGCACACATTACATCAACATAGAGAACCACTATCTCTTTCACATTGAATAGGTACTTAACTATAAGCACCATGCTGACCTAGATTCAAGTACACCTTTCAGAGTTTTGGCCCTCTACACCAATGAACCAATTCTGATAAATTTCACTTACTCTCACTCCTCTCCCCATTTTCCCCTCCACTGTAAAAGCTTTTTTCTTGCCTCTTTTATGGCAGGTTTTTACTTTATTCTACTTCTTTCTTTCTCTTTTGCCCAGCAGATTTTTCTCTCATCCTTTTATTATTTTTTTTTTAGATATTATCCCTTCACATTCAACTCACACTTGTCCTCTCTGTTTATATATACTCCTTCTAACTGCTTTAAGAATGAGAAAGTTATTTTGAGTTAAAAGTATCCTCCCATATAGGAATATGAACCGATTAACATTATTAAGTATCTTATAATTTCCCTTTCCTGATTACCATCTTAAGATTTTCCTGAGAACTATATTTGAAAGTCAGATTTTTCTATTCAGCTCTGGTCTTTTCATCATGAATACTTGAAAGTCCTTTATTTCATTGAATATACTCTTTTTCCCTTGAAGGATTATACTCAGTTTTGCTGGGTAAGTGATTCTTGGTTGTAGCTCCTTTGTCCTCTGGAATATTATATTCCAAGTCCTCCAATACTTTAATGTAGAAGCTGCTAAATCTTTTGTTATCCTAAATGAATCTTATTTATTTTGATGAAGGATATATCTAGCATCTCAAGAAAGATCTTTGGGGAGAAAAAGAGATGAAAGTACAATTAGAACTCACATTACATTATCAAACAGTAATCATAAAAATAAGTTACTATGGATTAAAAATAGGAAAATAGGCCTAAAATAGCCCAGATTAGCTGAAGCCAGAATTATCAAAACAAATGTTTGACCAATCCAAAAACAAACTATTTGGGGAAGAATTTTCTATTTGGCAAGAATGTCTAGGAATATTTGAAAATATTCATAAAAATGTTGTTTTATAACAGTATTTTATACCTCTCACTTATAAGTTCCCAATGGACATATAACATAAATATAAAAGTTCACAATATTTTTTTAAAATAGAAAAAAAGTTAGAAGTATCTTTCAAAACTATGAGTTTTAACCAAACGAGAGATCAAGAATATGATGAGATAAAATAAAATGGAAAAGCACATGCATAGGCAAAATCAATTCAATTGAAATGGGAAACAAAAATGCTCTTTGGGGAAATATTTTTATCAAGTATCTCTGAACAAAGTCTGATATTCAAGATGTATATGGAATTATATACATATATACAAAATATCATTCTTCAATAGAAAAGTTATCAATGACAATTCTCAAAAGAATTGCAAAGACTGCTCAAAATCACAAGGAAAATGCAAAATAAACTATGAAGTTTAATCTCACATTCAACAATTTGACTAAGATTACAATAGAAACTGTCAGTATTGGAAAGATTAAGAAAGACAGGTACACTAATAAGATGTTGGTAGAGCAGTACATTAGTCCCACTATTCTGGAATATAATATGAGGAATCCAGCAAAATATGGAATGATTTGTATGAACTAATGCACAGTAAAATATGCAATAACCATAACATAACTTGAAAGAATAATAAGACAAAATTGAATCTTGTGTTTCAAGATGTCTGTGTCTGATCTCTAAGAAGAGATGAAAAATGTATTTCTTAAACTTTTATTAGAGAGGATTATTAGAGGGTTATGAATAGAAAATATTGTCTATCCCACCATTGTCTGCTCAGTGGGCCAATTAAAATTTGTTGATAGTTTATATCCCAGGTACTTTGCTAAGCTCTGGTGACACACAAAAAAGCAAAGATATTCACTGCTTTTATCTCACAATCTAATAAAGGAGACAACAAGCAAACAATATGTATAAATAACATAAAACAGGACAAAGTGGACGTAATTTTAGAATAGCATTAAGGGGAATCAGACAAAAACATCTTGCAGAACATAGGACTGTAACTGAAACTTGAAAGGAGTCAAGAAAGCTAGGAAATGAGAAGACAGAGCACTGAGAGACACTAAATTTAGTGTTATTCCAAGGAGTATTGTGTGTGAAGAAATTGAAGAAAGCCATTATTGCTAGAAGCTAAAAAGAGGCAATTTATGAAGGGTATTAAAGCCAAACAAATAATTTTATATTTGATTCTGGAGATGATAGGGAATCACTGGAGTTCATTTTGTTTAACTGTTTTCTTTTTCATTTACAAAAGAAGGGTCACTTGGAAGAGGAAGACTAATATTCAGAAATGACTATAATAAAAACATAGAAAACATCCATAAAACTTTTAAAGAAAAAAATGTATTTAGACTAGATAGTTTCTAAGGACTTTTCCAACTCTAAATTCTGTCATCCTGTGCTATTTTTTTTAATAAATGTGATTTCAGCAGAAAGTTTTGCTTCTAGTGAGCAATGAATACATGTCTGCAAAAAAAAAAAAAAGAATTATGATGTGTTAAATAAACAAACTTACCCAAATAAGAAGTTCTTAACCTTTTTTTTTTCTGAGGAAGGTATATATTTTTAAATTTTACCAAAACTTTTAAGTCATCAGGAGTAACTCTGAGAGAAAGATAGTGCATCTGTACTGTTTATGCTATCCTCTCTACTGAAAATCCTGGCACATGGAGGAGAATGAGTTATGGTGATGACAAGTAGCTTGGAGATATACCAGGTAAAATTTCAAAATCCACGACTGAAGCCCAATAACATATGGCCTTCCACATTGCAAAACATCTTTCCTGTCCTGCCATTTCCTGACCTGATATTCTAATTTACTCATTAGTGACTTCTAGTCAGTGAAATGTCATAGTGGACAGTACTGACCATGGAGACAGGAAGGTCTGAGTTCAGAATTTGGTTTTAGACACTGACTACCTGTGTAATCTTGGGCAAGTCACTTTGCTCAACCTCTGCTTTGTTCTTTGTAAAATGAAGCTATGAATAGTGTGTGTGTATGTGTATACATATATGTAAGTATGTGAGAATGTATTTTATATATGTTTGTATAAAACTGTCTATTTATGCATTTATGTGTCAAATCAAACATCATTTGATAAGCACTTTCTATATGACAGTCCCTGTTGAGTGCTAAGGATAAAAAGAAAATAAATAGAAGTCCCTCTCCTCAAGAAGCATATGTTCAAATGAGAGAAAACATGTAAATAGTTAGGGGCATACAAAAACAAAAAAGATGGTTTTAATACAGCAGATTAGAATATGTAAAGTTCCTGACTTGTGAGGGTCTGGTCATCTGCTCAATTATAATCCTTCTCTGGGAAGAGATTTGTAAAATCTTGTCCTCTGTGCACAGGTTTCTTGGGAGCTCTGAATCTCCTCCAGCTCTTGTCCTTCCCCAAATCAGGCTGGTCTCCTTTCAGCCTGCCTGGCATCAAAACTCTATCCCAGAGTGGATTCTCTCAGACCCAATGCTGCCCTTCTTTTATCCTCCCAGAGAATGGGCATGTGAGAACTCAATGGGGCGTGGGGAAATACTTCCACCAATGAACTTGCTCCTCTTAGAATTCCTAAGGTGTAAACTCCCTTTAAAGACCCAAACCAAAGGTCTGAGCCAGAGAACTGTCAAGTCAACCTGAATTCTCACCTTGTCACAGTCCAGACAACCTGAGTTCTCATCTTGTAATCCTAACAAAAATACATTCATTATAAGAGGGCAAATCATAGACCAAGAGCTAGGAAAACAGTCTGAGAAGGAACATTCAGTCAGATAGAAAGAGACAGAAGTATCATATCATCCCAAAAATGAAAGAATATTTAGGAGGAGAGAGTGTTGAAGAATGTCAAATGCTGCAGACAGGACAAGGAGAAGGAGAATTAGGAAAAAGGTCATTGAATTTAGGAATTAAATATGACCACTAAAAGTTCAACTCAAAAACTGAAAGTTCATATTTTAGGATTATGATGTTGCTAATGTAGATTAAATAGATTTTTTTTTGGTCAAAAGTATATCACAGGAATTATTATATCAGTTGTATGCAGAACTTTGTTAATGCACAGTGACTAGATTGGGCTTCTTAATGCCAAAGGGAGGCAAAGGGATGTATTGATGAAATAGCTGGAATGACTGATTAATACTTATGTATTATGTACAGCCTCTGACAATGAAGAAATTCCACCAACCCCAATGTTTATCCTGATGTGGCCTGCATATAATTAATGTATTCAAAGGTACACAGAATTTGCTTACCCAAGATAAGAAATTTAATAAGATTCTTTGAGTGCTTTATTTTCTGGGCAAACCACCACCTCCAATTTCCCTTGAGACCAATCTGCAGTTCTTCACAGCACTTATTTCCTTTGGATATATATTGTTATTATTCCCAAGCATATGCTTTCATGGCTCAGCGATCCAGAACCAAAAATTAGAACTAATATGGAAGGTGATGGAATAGGGAAAAGCTCTGGGTTTAAGTAGCAACCTTTCTACTTATTTCCAAAATGACCCTGAGCATTTTCACTTAATCTCTTTGGGTCTCAATTTTGTATTCTGTGAAATTATGGGTTTAGACATCTTTCTAGCTAAATCTATAAAACTTTGAGATCAGTAAGATCTCACCTTAATTTTACTGTGTTCCCTATATTGATTTATTAAAAATAAATTTAGTTGGAACAACTAAATGTAAGCCTTTTTATCTGTTATCTGAAGAGTTATACCACTGTGGCAGAATAGAAAGAAAAAAAAGAAAGGAAGGAAGGAAGGAAGGAAGGAAGGAAGGAAGGAAGGAAGGAAGGAAGGAAGGAAGGAAGGAAGGAAGGAAGGAAGGAAGGAAGGAAGGAAGGAAGGAAGGAAGGGAAAGAGAAAGGGAAGAAGGGAGAGAATGAAGGAGAGAGGGAAAGGAAGGAGGGAGAGAGGAAAAAAGGGAAGGAAAGCTAAGAGGGAGGAAAAATAGGAAATAAGGAAGGAAGGAAGAAAAAAGATTGAGATAGATTAAGGAGAGAGAGAGAAAAGAAAACCTATTATTCACTTCCTAACTCTGGTTATATAAAGATAAAAGAAAAGACACTCCTGCCCTCAAGGACTTTACATTTTTTAGAGGATAGCACAGATAAACTAGAGGTGGTCAAGGATAAATCTTTATTTGGTAAGTTATAGAAATGAGGAGTGGGATCATACTTTCCTTTCCAGTACTGATCAATATTTCACTACAAAAATGAGCATAGGATGGGAGGAGGTGAGGGCTTAAGTATGTAGCCAGGTAGCTGCTAAGAAGATGACTTTACAAGACATTTTACTTAATTATACTTTTCTTTTTATTGCTCACCCAAAAGTTCATTTTATTCCATTTCTCCACTGATGACCTCCTTAGCTCTAATCAAAAATATTTATTCTGAAAATATTCATTAGACCTTATATGGTAGTCCATACTTGCACATTTTTAAAAAGAAAATTATTTTTCTTCTGCTCCTTGGGAACTGAATTGGCTACTGAATTTGAGCTATAGTCCTTCTTATAACATCTACCTCCTTTCCACAGCCTCTTGCCTATGCTTTTTGCCTTGTGGAATATTGGATTTTAAAATCTCATCTCATTTTTAGAGGTGATTGTCAAGTCTTGTGTGGTTTCAAGTAAACCAGTTGTTTCAACTCCTTTCTGGATATCTGCAATATTTTTCCGTTCATGAAGACTCTGCAGATTTTGACTAAAACATTCCTTGAACTTTTCTTTTGGGTTTTCTTTCAGGTTAAGAATGATTCTAATAACAATGATCTGGTTCTAATAGAGCTGGGTAATTTTCATTTACAATTTCTTGAAAAACTGTTGAGATTTTTATTTATTATGGTTTTTGGTATTTCATTGATTCTTAAATAATTTCTCCTTAAACTATTTCCAGCTAGTCAAGTGTAATTTTTTTAATATCAGATTTTTTAGTTTCTTCTATTTTGAGAATCATTGGTTTTATTCTGATATTTATTGGTCTCAATTGATTTCTGTTTTATTTATTCTAATGTTCAGGCAGCTCTTTTCTTGAATGAGTTTTACTACTTTTTTCTACTAATTTATTTATTCTCTTTCTAACCCTTTCCTTGAAAGTTTTTATTTCATTTTAAGATATTCATTGCTTCATTTCCAGGTTTCTAAAATAATCTTGCAAAGAACATATTTTAATGCAATCTCTGCTGTTAATTGTTGCAGTGATTCTCTATCCTTTTGGGTTAAATTTTATGGATCTCTGGATCTACAATAATTCTTTATAGTTATTGTTGCTTTCTTTACTATACCAATCTTCTTAGTCTTAGTTCCAGTTTTGGACTTTGTAGTAGGGCAGTGTACTGCATTTTTGGATGGGGTAGCCAGTCCTGCTTTATTTTAGTCCAAATCACTGGGTTCCTGGTTACTTCTCCATCCTCTGTAGTTAGTTCTCTTGGATCTTTGAAGTACAGAATTCTAGATCTTCAAGGCATCTCAGAAATAGAGACTTCAGGGACCAATGACTTGTGGTACTGAAGTCTGAGTACTGTCATATCTCCTGGTTGCTTGCAAGGTCCCCCAAATATTCTTGGACTCTGTCAGGAAGCCTCGTACTCTTATCTCCAAATAGAGCTTGGATGCATATATATATATATATATATATATATATAGGGCCTTATGGTTGAATTTTAGTATAGTTCTATGGTAGAAGCCATATACCATAGTTTCTCATTGGATTTCTTTATCATTATTTGATCAAGTGTAATTTTTAGATTTTTACTGAAGGTAGATTAAATGGAAATCATGCCTTTCATATGTAATAGCTAAATTAAAATTTTATCCATTAATTCAACAAATATTTATTAATTGACTGTTATATGCAGAGCATTTTGGTTCCAAGGGAGATTTTTAAAAATCAGACATAATCCCTAAATTTATAGTGCTCACAGTTTAGCAAGGATATTACATACAATACCAATAACCATAATGCATAAAAATATGATTAATTTGTTAATTAACACATTAATGTATTAATGTAGAAAGATACAAAACAAAAGGATTGCTATTATTAAATGGGGAGGAGGAATCAAAGAAAATTTTAATGAAGAGGTAGCATTTATTTATTTACTTTTTGCTGAGGCAGTTGGGGTTAAATGACTTGCGCAAGGTCACACAGCTAGGAACTGTTAAGTGTCTGAGACCAGATTTGAACTCTGGTGCTCCTGAATTCAAGGCTGGTGCTCTATCCACTGCGCCACCTAGCTGCCCCTGATTTTATAATATCAATAAGCTAACTATCATGCATTCATCAGGCCTAAGTCATTTGGTCCTCTGACTTGTGAGCAATTGAGAGTAATTAAGAGGAAGAAATCTCAGGGGATTGCTATTGATCTCAGGAAGAGGAAATGATGCTGACTCCTCTACTGCTCCACCCGTGGAATCACAGTTAAAAAGGAGTTCTTTCCTTAAGTCCATTTCTTAAGCCATCTGGGTAGCCACAGAACACACATTTCCCCAAAATTTTGGCCTAGAGCCCACCATGAAATTACTGAGACCACAGGACAACCACTGGGTCAATTCAATTGCTGGCCTTTCTGCTGAGACTGTCTTAAAGGAGGCTAATTAGTGCCATTTTGATTGATAGCTTATGTAATGTGGTTATCTACTGTGGGGGTATCTATCCTCAAAGGAGTTTTAAGATTGAACGGAATCAACCTGATTCATTCCTAGTAGACCACCAGCTGCCATCAGAAGGGAACGTCTTTCAGAAAATTCTACAACATAAATTAAACTTCAGACCTAGTATCTGACAAGATGTTTTAATCCACTCTTCCTCTTCTAGCATCAACTCATTTCTTTCTTTTCCTCTTCCTGCTTCCTCCTCACTTTTTATCCCTATTTCTCTCTATAAACTTTAGTAAGATTACAAAAGTGGGATTCTGTAATCATAGAATTCTACACTCATATTTTAAGCCAATCATGTAGTTTAAGAGAAAAAAAAATCTCGAGAAACATCTCTTTCAAGTTGTTCTGTAGTGAAATAGAAAAAGTTTAGTAGATAAGAGTGCCAACTTGGAGTCAGGAATCCCTGAGTTCAAAACCAATCTCAGAAATTTACTAACTGTGAGATCCTGGACAAATTATTTATCTTCTATCAGCCTCAGTTTCCTCATCTGTAAAAATGGGAATAATAATAGTATCTGACTTTCAGGGTTGTCCTGAGGATCAAATAAATAAGATATTTGCAAAATGCTTTGCAAACTTTACAGAACTGTAATAGATTAATCACTATAATTATGTCTGTGTCTAATTTGGAAATTGTCAGTAAATCTCTTTCCCACTCCTATTACCTCCTCCATAGGAATGCCTTTCTGGGGCTAAAAAGTAGCTTCATTTTATGATGTCCCTTTGCAAGCCCGTTAAGTACTCATGGCTTTATGAGTGCACTGAGGTGACTTTCACTTACCCCAGTTTTAAGCCAAGCAAGGCTTTGTCCAGAAAAGGTAGAAAGTTGCCTCTCTGCTGCCACCATCAGTCATTTAATCAGAGGTGCACAGAGGCTCAGGAACACACCTCTGCAAACTTGCCAACAATTCACCTAGTAACAGACGGGGAGGGGGGGTGGGGAGTTGGAGAGAACTAATGTGTATCGTAACTGATATTTTCAGGTTAAAAGAGTGTGATCTATGGAATTGCGGAAAGGGGAGCAGAGCGGTCCAAGGCTCATCACTTAATGAAATCTATTATCGGGTCCGTTGGCTGAATCAGTCGGCCCAGCAACGAAAGGAGAAAAAGCTCAGGAATCACACAAGCTATCACAGAATCAAAGGGGGGAGGGGATGAAGAGGGGACAAAAGGGGAGGGACAATGAAGGAGGGTCAGAACGGTAGCCTCCCTGATCTGTGCTACTGAGCTGGTAGGGCGGAGGAGGGGAGGAGGAAGAAAAGTCTGGCTCCCCTCCTCCTCTCTTCCCCAGCACTCCCCTGACTGGAGATGAAAATGCGTTTAAATGTACCACGCTGGCTCTTCAGTTTAAAATCCCTGTGGAAAAAATACGTCAGAGCCCTGAAACAGATTCTCCAGGGCCTTCCCTTGGCTCAGCCCTCTTGTACTGTATGTAACTGCCGGGATCTTTTGTTTTGTTTGTTTTTTGTTTTTACTTTTTTTTTGCATGATTACCTTCTAGACGCAGGGACTGGAGCTCAGGGACTTTTTTTTTTTTTTTTTTTTTTGGTTAGTACCATCCTGCAGCTGTCCACTCCCCTTTATGAGTGAGGAAGACAGGGGGAGGAAAAGGTTAAAAGCCTGATATTTAATCTTGGTTTGTCTGCAAATGGCATTTATCAAGTCTATTACTTAATCTTGGTTCGTCCGTCAAATGGCATTCATCTCAGGCAAAGTAACCAACAAGTTTAACTGATCTCCAAACCTCTATAATTTTTAATATAAGAAATTAATGAATTTACATAATGAAATGACCAATTTCAAAATGAATGTGAAGGTCTGGACCATATTGCTAGGTTTGCTAGGTAAGGATCAGTCTGATAGCCTGAACTATTCTAATGACAGTGTAAATTCTCATGTTGTTTTGCCCATTAAAATAATTTCTCCCATATAATTTCTATTTGAAATTGAAAAATCCTTTTAACCCTTACCATTACCCCCACTGAAATACTTGGAATGCAGATAATTTTTTAAATTAATTTTATAATTATAATTTTTTGATAGTATATATGCATGAGTAATTTTTTTTTTACATTATCCCTTGTATTCATTTTTCCAAATTTTCCCCTCCCTCCCTCTACTCCCTCCCCTAGATGACAGGCAATCCCATACATTTTACATGTGTTAAAGTATAACCTAGATACAATATATGTGTGTAAATCCAATTTTCTTGGTTTACGGTAAGAATTGGATTCTGAAGGTATAAGTAACCTGGATAGAAAGACAGTAGTGTAGTTTACATTCAATTCCCAGTGTTCCTTCTCTGGGTGTAGCTGTTTCTGTCCATCATTGATCAATTGGAACTGAATTAGATCTTCTCTATGTTGAAGATTTCCACTTCCATCAGAATACATCCTCATACAGAATTGTTGTTGAAGTGTATAACGATCTCCTGGTTCTGCTCATTTCACTCAGCATCAGTTGATGTAAGTCTCTCCAAGCCTTTCTAAATTCATCCTGCTGGTCATTTCTTACAGAGCAATAATATTCCATAACGGAATGCAGATAATAAAACCAATTTATAGATAGTCACTTGTCTTAGAAAAAAAAAGTAATGAAATATAATTGTATTTGTTTAACAACTCATGCAATTCCTGTGAGTGGACCAGTACAAACAGCTGAGAAACTGATGGAATTTCAGCACTTACTTGAATTGTAATACTGTAATCAAAATATGTATATGTTTTCTAAATTGGATTTTTAAAAATCTAGAATATAAATTATGTCTCTCTGTGAACCTGCATTTGATATGTCAACTGACTTAAGCAGTGGCAACTTATGACTTGGGAGCAGTTTATGATGCAATGATAGATTGGGTGGAGAGCTAGATCTCGTCAAGAAAACCTGAATTAATCTAGCCTCAGAAACTTAACAGCTGTGAGTTCCTGGGCAAATCACTTAAATTCTGTATGCCTCAGTTTCCTCATCTATAAAAGAATAACAATAGCACCTACCACTGAGGGTTGTTGTGAGTATAAAATCAAATATTAATTGTAAAGTGTTTATAATTAAGAAAACTGACAGATAATGATGAAGTCATTCACTTAGGGCCAAACAACTGGTAAGTAAGAATAGAGTCAGATCTTCTTGATTCTAGGTCCAATTCTCTATCCACTCAGTCACCTGGATGCTTCAATGCCATTCACTTACCTTTACAAATCCAATCAGTTTCCAAATCCTGTTGCTTCTACCTCTGAACATATCTACCATAAAGTTCTTTCCACTCATGCAATCACCATTCCAATTTAGACTCTCATTATCTCTTGCCTGGACAATTGCAACAGCTTTATAATTGATCTCCCTACCTCGATTCTTGGTCTCTGCCAATCTACCCTCTATCAAATTGATATCTTTAAAACACATATCCTGGCTATGTCACTCCTCTGCTTGAGACTCAAGAGCTCCCTAGTGCCTACGTGGTAAAATATAAACTTCTCTCTTTGGCATTTAAGACTCTCTACAATCTGACTTCAAATTCTCTTCTGGGTTAGGTTGATTTCATATTATTCCCCCACCCTTCATATACACACATAGATTCTAAGTTCCAGTTGAATTGATCTACTTACAATTCCATGTACAAGACATTCTATGTTCTTCCCCTGTGACTTTATACAAGATATCTCCCCAAACTGCAATATTATAAAGTCAATAATAGCAAGAATTTTTAATAAATTAAAATTAGCTTTTAATAATGTATGAGCCAGGTACTATTCTAAGTGATATGAATATAAAGAAAGGAAAGCCATTGTCCTTACCCTCAAAGAATTCAGATTCTAAGGGACATTCTTCACTTCTATCTCTTGTAAACAATAGTTCTCTTTAAAATTCTATTTAAGTATGACTTGTACACAAGTCTCTTCCCCAGTTTCCCACACACACACTCTCAGTTTTAGAGTTCTTTTCAATCTCTGACATAACTATGTCTTTTTTTTTTGCATGTAATATGTACTTATTTATCTGTTTACGTATTGTTCATCTCCTTTCCTTATCTCTCCTCCCCTAGTAGAATGCAAGCTACTTGAAGGCAGGAATTGTTTCTATTTTTATCTTTATATTTCTATCAGCACAGTGGCTAACACTTAACAAATGCTCAATAAATATTTACTGAATTGATGGAATTCAATTCAGAATCACTTCTGGAAGAAGGATACATAGATTCTCATACTTTCAATCACTTCATTTCTTTAATTCTTATTTAAACTCTGGATTCTTCTACTTTCTTTTGGGTACTCTCTTCCCTGAATAAAGACTACTTACGGTTCAGAATTATCACTATTTTCGCCTCCTCGAACATGATTATCCTAGTTTCCCCAATGCTGAAGTATCAGCTAAGGATTCAGGTACCAAAACTTGAGTAATCAGCTATTCAGAGGACATTGTCTGCCTCAGCATAACCCCTAGAACCTTCTCCACATTCCCTCAGAACAGGTTCTGAGCTTTCCCCACTCCCCCTTACTTCATAGTTTTCTATTCTCCCTTTCTGACACATTAATTGAATTCACATTCACTTCTTGCTCTGGTACCACTTTCTACTTAATTCACTCAATAATCTCTCCAGGCTCACAAACATAATCAGGATCACCCACCATCTAGATCAATACCATTAAAAGAACACATTGACACTCTTTAAATAGACCTAGAGGATTAATGCTTGTGGACAGCTTCATAAATGTTTTCTTCATCACAACAGCTGTGTGTTGTACATATCCTCCACTTTTCCTCACTAGGTACTAGCATTATAGTAGGGTTATATATTTTTGCTATAATTATTTACTGCAAAAAAAAAAGACATGGACATCAAAATGAATATTCAAAAGACATATTGTCAACATAGTCAAGCATACACCAACACTGATAATGGATACCTCATTAGCCAAATACATTTCACAAAAGTAGTTAATTCAATAAAAATATTTATCCCCAGCAGGAGACAATATGATTAACCCTGGAAAGAGTTAATATTATTATGATTGAAATATCTCTAACTGGAGTCATCAATAATAAAATAAAATGGCACTTACAACAGATTCTTGTGGTCTTATTCTAGGACTTGGACATTATCATGAAAAAAAATTAACCAGAGCTGTGCTATGAGGTATATAACTGAGATATCTAAATTAAAGAAAAAAAATCAATCCAATCTTTAGACCTAGAGTTCTAGGTCTTGTGTCAGCAAATATTGACTCTGCTAATTAATGATGTATGCCAACTATAGGGCCTCAGTTTCTTTATCTGTAAATGGGAAGAGTTCCAGATCTAAATCCCATGATCTTATTTCGTATAAATTTTATAATCGTGGTATAGGAATGAGTTCCTAAAAGCCAAATAAGGGGAGAATTAAGATTGTGTAAAACAATTAAACATTAACTCCAACAACATCCAACATATCTTAGAAGGTAATTAAATATCTGGGAGTTTTATCACAGAGGAAGCAGAAAGCAAAAGAGAAACTGTTAAAGAAAGGAAGGGAACAGGAATAGCTTGTGTTGAAGCAAAGTTGTGGGAAGAAAGCTTATGAGAATTGCCTATTTGACTCAGTTTCTTTATCTGTAAAATGAGCGGGAAAAGGAAATGGCAAACCATTCCAGTCTCTTTGCCAAGAAAATCCCAATGAGGTCATGAAGAATTAGACAAGACAAGAAACATAGGCCTATTTTGATAGAAAGAAGTAGGTAGGAAGATTTTTAGGTTTGGAAAGAATCTTTTCACAAAAAGACACAGGTTCTCTCAATCCAAATTAAAATTCCAGCAGCTTTCCTCACTCCCCCTAAAGTCTAGTGGGAAGAATCTATGAACAATTCTTTCAGACTCTTTATATTTGTCTCAAATAATCCTAAAAGAAATAAATTTATCTTCAGGGCCACTTGAATAGTCTTTGTGTTTGAAGGCTCTGAGATTGAGACCTCCATCCATTATAGCTACCACCTTAGTTCAGGCTGTCCTTCCTTTTGAATGAACTATTTTCTGAGTAGCCTTCTTGATTTTCCTCTTAACAGTGTCTCTTCTTAAACACTACCACCATTTTGGAAAAGGCCCTCATCATCTGATATTGGAAGACTGAAATACCTTCTGAACCATTTCCTTCTCTCAAATCTTTCCTCAAAAGTTGCCAAAGGAATCTTCCTAAAGTGCAAGCTTGACCAAGCTTACCCCGTAATCACCCCAACATGGTTCTCCTACTTTCAGAATCATATATAAACTTTTGTTAGCTGTTTAAAGCTCTTCATTGCCTATTTCTTTCTACATTTATATCTACTTAAACCTTATTTCTTTCCATGAATTCCATGATCCTTAGCCAATTTGCAATTCCTATAATAAAAGATCTATCTCCAAGACTTTGCACTGATTTCCTCCCATGCTTAGAGAGCTCTGCCTCCTTACCATTTTCTTTTAATTTCTCTCCTTTAAACTGAAAGAACCTATCCTAGTCTTCCAATTTTCTGATACCTTCCTTTTCAGACCACCTTCACCTGCATATATCTTGTATGTCCCCCTTCATGACTTCATGAGGTCTAAATTTTTTGACTTTCTTTGTATTCTGGATGCTATGTTGCTGACTGCTGTGCTTTTTAGCTGACCTTTGTTACAGGCTTCAGTATAACAGTGTACAAGAATTTGAAAACACAATCAGATTTCTTTTTGGTAGAAATGCTTAAATTCTGAATCTTAAATACAATGATATCTAGACTCAAAATGTTTATATTCTTTTACCAGAAATAATATAGACACATTTAAGTAAATTCAAGATAAATTATATTCAAGGTATACAAAACATATGTTTCCACCATTCTTCACACTATCTTTTCCACCACTAGCTCTTTTCTTATGGCCTCAAAAAACTAACTACAGGACCCCTTTGGTGACTGTACTACTAGGTAGTAAGAGCTAAGAAATATAAAATGAAAATAACAACAAGGAACAATGAATAAATGCTATCATCCTGTATAATCACATCACACACAAAATTCACATAATATTTGAAACATTTTAAAAAATATTCCATAACTCTCATTATTTAATCTTCCAAATATGGACTATTTATTACAAAGGTAGTATAGTAGCACTATTATAGAAGAAAATTTTGCTTCCTAATCCCAAATGATATTTTGCATTTGAGGATTGAAAAGGAAACTTAAAGCTATCACTAGATATTTGAAATCTCATTTTTTTCTTATATATAAATATAAGATTTATATTTTCTATGTTATTCTTAAATAAGTTTACATAAAATATAATTCTATATTATAATTTGAATGTATATCTTGTGCTTTTACATATTATTCATTTGCAAATATTCCTTCTTAGAGTCCTCTACACAATATATAACACATCTTAAAAAAGAAAGAGAAATAAAAGCAATTCAGCAAAACAAGGGATGCTTCAATCAATCCTGACAAGTCGATTAATGATTTCAAACCCATAATTCCCCACCTCTACAAAGTGAATAGGGAGGTCCATTTTCTTAGTTCTTCTCTCTTGCCAAATTTTTTTGGTCATTATTATTACATAGAAACCAATTTTTTTCATAATCTCAAGATCACTAAGAATAAAAGAAACATTCTAGTAGAAGGAAAAAGATATCCAACTAATACTTGATGATTGGTCAAATTAATAGTTCTCACAAGAATCAAATGGTTTAACAAGTAATGAATAGGAAGAAAAGGGAGAGTAACCTTTCAAATATCAGGTTCTCATTTTTTTCCAGCTTTATGAAAGTTTCACTCTTTGAGCTAAGCATATGAATAGAAGTGAAACTTTTTAAAAAATGATTTCTTGAATGTTAAGGGTATATTCCTAAAAAGCAGTGGTGTCCCAAACTAGAGTAAGTTGTTTTGGGAGATGGTGGGCTCCTTTCACTTGAGGTCTTCAAGCTAGCATTTATATGGCCCTTTTATGGTCTACAAAGCATTTTACATGTTAGCTCATTTGTTCCTCACAATAATTTTTTGAAATATGTTATATTATCCCCATTTTACTTATGGGGAAACTGAAGCTGAGATAGGCTTAAATAATTTGTCCAAAATCATAAAACTGTAAGTGATTAAAGTAAGATTTGAACTTAGATCTTCACTTCAAGTCCAGTATTCTATCCCCTGAGCTTTCTAACATTAAAGGTTGTATAATCACTACTTAGGGATGCTGGGGAGGGGATTCTTGTATAGGTTAGGTTATAGAACCTGTGAAGTCCCTTACAAGTTTGAGATTCTTAAAACATGAATAAAATTATAAATGTTGGAGTGATTTTTTTGTTCTCATTGAAATTCTACATCAACATTTACCCTAATGGGTAACCAGATGGGATTCTGTAAATAACTTAATAAAACTTTTTTTTTTTTTTTACCAGATTGGTATCCCTAAAAGAAGAGGTCAGCCCTTCTACTGTGAGAAGTGATTGAATAAGAACTGAATTCACACTCACATTTCACCCTTTTAAATGCTTCAAGGTCCAACATGACATTTACATGTAAGAAGTTGAGGAAAGGGATTAAAAAAATTATGGCTGGTTTTTTGGTCAGTGTAATTGCCACATCATATTTATAGTCATCTCTCCTGCTGTCTCTAATAATTTTTTCTTCATTCATTGAAGGAAACAATAAAAAGACCCTCTGCAAGTATAAAAAGAAAAATACAAATGCTCCCCAAATGATTGAAAAGCATATTCTTTTTCTTAAGGAGCAGTGGTGAACTAGGTGGTATAGTGAATAGAACTCCAGATTTAGAGTTAAGAAACCCTGAATTCAAATCTGACCTTGGACACTTAGTAGTTGTAAGACCCTAGGCAAGTCACTTAAGCCTTTTTGTCTCTGTTTTCTCACTGTAAAATAAGTTGGAGATGGAAATGGCAAATGACTTTAATATCTTTGTCGAGAAAATCCCAAGTAGGGTCAGGAAGAGTAGAACATAATTAAATAACAAAAATGTGGCTTTTAAAGAGTTATCGGATTGTAATGGAAAAAAGCACTCTTTTTGTCTTAAATATTAAAGAACTGAGTTCAAATCCTGTCTTGGCTAGGTACTCTTGAGCACATTAACAAAAAACAAAAAATAAAAATAAAAAAATAAGAACCCTCTGCGCTTCAGTTTCCTCATCTATAAAACTGTAATGATATTTCAATAATCCATCACAAGGTTATGAGAAAACTTTAAAGGGTTATATAAATGAGTAGATTATCTTTTTACTTTTGCATAGAGATTTATTTAAATATTTAATTTTTAAAAGTTTTTATAGATATAACTGTATCATAAACTAGTGATCTACATATGTAATATAGAGTCATAGTGTGATAAATTCAGATCTAGAAAGAAACTTAAAGACAATCAAATCCATGCTCTCGTTTTTATTAATTTGGAGACTTGGGCTTTGAGAGGTAAATTTGTTCAAGAGAAAATAAGAGATATTTGATCTCTTGACAGAAAAAATATCTGAATCTAAGTCATCTCAGCATTGATGGAGATGATTTTTAATGGCTGAGATATAGTTGTCATATCTATCTCTAAGACTAGGCAAAATTGCAAAGCAGATGGAGCATATTTAGTGCTATTTCATTTTCCTTTCTAACCACAAATGTGGTAACAAAGAGTTATGCCTGAAAATGACTGAATAACAAAAATTGCTCTTTATATACAATCATTCTTCTTCTCACTTCCACCCACCTTCCTCCACTCACTAACCCTTACCAGGCCTGTCTCTTACTTCTTTTCATCCCTTACAGCATCCCATGATAAAAGAAATCCCCTTCTTTCTTTCTTCTCCCCAAGTAAAAAACCCTTATTTCCCCAGTGTGGGGGATCTCTACCAAGTCATGATGATGATGATGATGATGATGATGATGATGATGATGATGATGATGATGGCTAACATTTTAAAGAAGGCTGTAGGTATTTCACATGATTTCATTTGATCTTCACAAGTTGGAAGTTAGATTTCATTCACTATCACCAAAAGAAAGATGTGATTAAATTAATTTTAACTAAAATACCTCATAGTCAATAAACAATATTTAGTCAATAAACAATTATTAAGAATATACTATGTGTTGTATATCATGCTAAGAGCTAAATATGTATTTTTTAATGTGGGTCTCATTAACTGAAATTAATTTCTAACTACTTTAAAGCACTTGTAGAGAAGTTTGTGTATGGGGAAGAGAGTGGAAAAGTTCATAATTTTATATTAAATACCCACATCAAGTCAAAAAAAATGAGAGATCAACTCAGTACCACACTTCTGAAAGGCTGCTGACCCCTTACCCTATGTTAAGTTTTCTATCTGAGCTTCAAATCATAGACTCAGTCATTGGCTAATATTGCCCAGATTATTTCCAGACTGAGAGGAGAAAAAAGTCTCCCCAGCCTACCTCATTTTCCTTTATCATCTCTTCCTTCTCCACTTACTCCTTTTCCTTTCCTTACAGAGACTGTTACATAGTTTTCAATCCATAAAATGATATAATAACAAATTGGCACCGATAAAATGAGCTAACCCCTCTTTTTGGAGTTTCCTTCATCACCCCTACTGGTCTTGGGATATTGAACTAATCTTCCTTGGTTACCTTTGGAAATAATATAAGTGAAGAATTATCTCCTATTCTGGCTCAGTATTTCCTGACAACAAGAAAACTCTCTGCCCTATCTTCCAAATGTTTCTCTTACCAGAGATATTCCCCTATCTCCCTCCCAAACCCCGAGCTCCCCAGCAATACAAAGTTATTTTTCATCAGCTAGCTCCTGATGTGCTAAATAGATCTTCTTGGTAATGAATAATGACTTCCTTTTAAAGTATTGTAGACCAGACCTAGAATATTCTGAAACTGAGAAAGCAATGTGAGAGGCAGACTTAATAGGCCCTTTTATATTCACCTTTAACTCCATCTTTGGGTTATACCCTGTCTTATTTCACTGCCTGCTTTCCCCCTCAACTAGTATTCCCTTTTAAGTACTGTAAGGAATACGAAGTAATTTTCTACTAAAGGTACTTCTTTCTTCCTCCATTAAATAGAGTCTGATCACTGGTTCCAGGCTATGATTCCCAGAGACCTATAATTTGCAATGTTTTATCGATTAAAATAAATGCCTTTGACTACGAGTTGAGACTTTGCTCCCACCTCCTCCCACCTTTCCTCCTTCCTTTCCCTCAAGCAGCTAAAAAATCACTTTCATCAGGCTGTGTCTTTGACAGACCCAAATGGTTTGTGATACTCTCTCTGTCCTGTCTGCCAATATCTTCCCTTCCTCCATCCCAAGCTGTCCATTATAAAGTCACCAATCACTAAATGCACTTTTATGTGGCTCAGGACACAAAGTATGGACTACAGAGTCCATAGGTCCTTGCTGCAGTGAGGATCCCTCTTCCCTCTGGGAGCACTGACCCAAAGGTCAGTACTCTCTCCTCAACAGTACTTCAAGTCAACCATCCCAAATGATATGTTTCCAAAGCCCCCGTTGGGGGCACCAGTATCACAGGTAGTATCAAAGGGAGCCCAGAGTTAATGACAACTGAGATACATCAGCATCTCAGCTGAGAATCAGAGAGCTTCCTGAGAAATGAACTGCTTGCTGAAGTATATAGAGAAAATAAGAAATGTAATGATGAGGATTAAACATTAAAAAAAAAAGTTATGGCAGGATTAAGTAGGGAGATAGATAGAAAAAACTGGACAAATAAGGTCAAGTCCAATTTTATCTTTGAAGGAAAGAGAATTTTTCAATATCTCCAAAAAAATGATAGGCCTCCTTGGTTCCATAATTACAAGCTGACCTTTCAACAAGGAAGCTTAGCATTTAGATCCTATCTATGACACTTTATATCTATGTCATTATGTCCTTATGGTCAAATGAATTAAACTTTCTGGGCCTCACCTGTAGTATACGATCACTATTAGCAGAATTTTGTATATCCGATAAATGTAAAGTATTTTGCAAAGGTTAAACCACTATATTTGTCATCTATGTGACTTGGGCAGTTCATAACCTCTGACCCTCAAATTCCTCATCTGAAAAATGGGAATAATAGTAGCATTTATCTCCTGGGGCTGTTATGACAATATATAAAAAACATTCTAAAAACTTTTTAGCAGTTTCCAAACTTTACAAAGGGCTAAAGAAATGCTAGTTATTATTATTTATATGATTATTACTATTCCTTAACTATAAATTCAAGGTCACCCACCATCTTGCCCAAGATTCCCTTTCTAAACCTCATATCCCCCTATCCCTCTACAGGAACTTCCTGGTCCAGTAAGATTAGTCTGCCCTTTGTCCTCTGAAAATATCATTTCCTCAACCTACAATATCTTTTACTCTTGTCACCATCTTTCATCCTTTTATATTTTTAGTTTTTTATTTTTCAAATTGTTCTTGTTTTCACTATTCTTTTCAAGATCTCACAATCCATTTGCATTTTATTTTTCAATGGCTAATCATGAAAGTCCTCTGAATTTGAATAACCATTCCCTTTCCTCTTGAGTGCATTTGAAATCTTTCTGGGCAGAATAATAATGGAAAAGGCATATTAGACAGAAAAAAAGGTAAAGAAAAACAAAAGAAAAAAAATTAGTATTCTAAGGAAACACGCAAGAGGAAATGTTTAATAAATTGTTCAATCAACACACATTTTGGAATGATTAAATTTTTTTTTAAATTATGGGCCTTGTTTGTTCCACATTTTGTCTGGATGGAGTTCAGACTCCAAGGAAGCATGTCCTTTTGTGATTTTTTTTTTTTTGCTTTCTTCTCCTGTTGGCATTGAATTTCTTTATTTCATCTATTTTCAGATCTTCACCTTCCCTCTACTTCATAAATTATGTTGTTCCTTATTTCTTTCTCAGGATAACTCTGCTGCTTTAGGCCACTCTCAGAGTTTGAAAAAACTTAATCAAGATTTTCCCAAAATCTTGGGGATTCAAATAGATATGTATTTAGATGAATTGATTTTTTTCAGAGCTAGATGCTATCCATCCTGGATTTTATTTTTGTACAAAGGTAGCTTCTGATATGCATGATATCTCTTTCCATGTATGTATATAAGTAGTAATTTACTGGGTAGGTGGAAACAACTAAAGTAGTTTTAAGTGCTTAAACTTTTGTATGCTTTCTACCCACAGATTCTAAAGAATATCAAATGGCTCAGTGAAAATGACCTGGAGTTAGTTTAATTGTGGGGTTCAAGTAATACCATAAAACATTTTGGTTTCCTTCCCATAATTTATAATAAATCTTTTGGAGGAATATATTTTCACTTACAACTACAGAAGCCCATTCATCATTTCCTATTTTCACTGAAAAGTACACATTAATGGTACGTCTTTGGTCTGAGACAAAATTAACTCAAGAAATGCCAAGTACAAAATACAGTACTCTTAGCTTTCATGACCTTAATTTTTCTGTACCTAGGATCTTCAATTTAATTTAACAAACATCTATAGAATGCCTCTTTGTGCAAGGTACTAATAGTGTTCGTAATAGTATTCAAAATACTGGAAAAATGAACAGAACATGGTTCTGGAAACTGTGTTTGCATCTTTTCTGGGCTACCTCAAAAACTACGGATTCACAATTTCTCATTGTTACTTGGGTCTGTTTTCTACACTGGCAAGCAGACTCATAACTCTAGAGGTGAAATTATCTGGTCCTATTTCTTCATTTTCAAATTAAGGCCCACAGAGATTAAGTAAATTGCTCTAAATTGCACAGACAATATGTATCACAGCAGGGACCAGATCCCAGGTCTCCAGTCAGTACCACTTCATCTATACTATATGATAATATATGAATGAAATTGAGGAATGGAGCCAAATGTTTTTGATTAAAAAAAAATGAAGGTTGTACCAATGTTATGATGCTTGATAATAAATTGCTTTTTATACTCCTGGCACACCTTTTTGGAATACCACTAATAGAATGATTTGCGTCCTAGTATTATAACTCTCTTATTATTGTTGTTATTGTTGTTGTTATTATTTTATATAGCTAGATAAACTGTTTACTTAGAAGTCATTTTATTTTTATAGACTTCAGTTTCCTTCCATGGGAAGAACTGTTCCAAATGGATAGAACTAAGGCCCCTTCCAGTTCTAATGTTTTTATGATGCTGTAAAAAGAGTTAATATTGGAAAGGATAAGCTGAACCAGAAAAGGATATGATGGAACTAAGAACTTTTAAAAAATATTTTCACCAAAGAAAATTAAGGAGTGCCAATAACATTTATGTATATTTTCATTTTGAAAGAAGGAAAACAAAACAAAACTGAAAAAATAATAGGAACAGGGTTGTATTTTTTCTGTTTTAAAGAGGAAATTTGAGAGCATTTTAGTTCTCTGGCTTTCTCTAAACAAATCTGTATGTAAACTCAGAGGGTCTTAACCCTTGCTGAATATCTTAGAAGAGGCATTTGTTCTCCTTCTGAGGACTGACAATTTGGACACTTGTATTTCTTTCCTAGAATTTTTAACACATCCAAACAAAAAATGGTCTTACTTCAATAGGACTTCCCTACCTTTCTGAAAGTTCTTTCCCTGTAAGTTATTGCCCCAAATTTTGTTTCCAAATTAGAAATCTCTATCTCTATGTGTATCCTTGTTCATGTCTCATTTCCAAGTGCATCTATTTTTCCTTACTTTGACATAGATGGATTATCATTAATCATCAGTTGATAAATCTGAGTTCCTTGTGCAAAATATTTTTCTGATTGAGCTAGTTCCTATTTTCATAGACAGTGATTTACACATGTGCTTTAGATCTATAGCTTCTCCCAACTGATTAATGTTTGTTTTGATTCTTTATGTTGAATGTTTTTACATGACTTTTCAAAGGGCTTGTGTGAGTATGTCACTGGACACAATCTTCCCAGATAAATTATTAACCAAAGTCAAAGATGCCAAGTGCACCTTTACTCTTATCCTAGCGTTTAGCACAATAAATGGCATGTAGTAGACATTTAATAATTGTTTGTTGTCTGACTCTTGGAATATGACTAGAAGAAAACTGTGTCTTTAGCAGAGAATTTAAAAGAACAGGACTCCAGGTACTTTAGATAAAAGAAGGTGAGAAGAGAGGTCAGAGAAAAACAGCTTATTGAAGACAACAAATATAGTATAATACAGGAGAAGGGGTTCTGAATTGAGAATATGAGATTCTGTATCAGAATTACACCTTTGTCACAAACTTTCTGTGCAGACTTTGGTAATCCCCTTTTCTTTTCTGAACCTCATCTGTAGATTGAAAGTACTGAACTACTATATAACCTCTTATTTATCTTCAATATGATACAATTCCGAATATGTGTGTATACATGTATGATACAAGACTTGACAATGAAATCAGATTACCCAGAATACTTTGTAGTTATCTTGATGGTACTAGATTGTCAACAAATGAAATAATCATTGACCTTTGATTAATGTTGCTACCTCATATGAGATTTTCACTCTTAAAATTCTCCATATTGGGAAAATCTTTAAAAAATGAAACCACTACTTGTACTTTGAAGATTTTTCCATATTAGACAGAAACATAATTTATAAAGCTGCCTGTTTCAACTACTTTGATGGGTTATCTTGGTTAGTTATGTTCAGAATAGTCTGGTCATTAAAAAGAAAAGGCTTGTGAAATATATCACCCAGACATAAGGGAATTCTCAAATAAACTGAAAACAGTTGTGAACAGATAAAACTTTTAGTATTTTGAAAGGATGTATATGAGAGAAGGGAGAGATGATACAAGCTACTTGAGGAGAGCTCAGAAACAAAGAAGGGTTGCTTCAGGAAGCAGCTGTTCCAGAAGGGAAGCTGCCAAAGAAAGAAAGGACTGGCTGTTCTAAGAACTAGGAAAAGCCAAATGAGGGAAATTCAGGACACTGTACATCTTAGTAAATTAGTGAGTATAACAGTAATATTAACTTGATATTGAACCCTGCCGTTTTGCTTGCTTTAGATTAGCTGAGGAAGGCTGACAAAGTAAAAGCTAGTTTATCATAGTCAAGCTAGGGAGAAATAGTATACTTTATTGTACTTATAAATGTTTGTTTTCCCTTTTTGTTTCTTTTTAATTCTTAAAGTTTTGGTTAAATAGTCAGATTATATTATGATAAAAATAAACATTAAATAGATACTTGTGTACCTATAAATTTCCAATATTATCATCTCCCAAGTGTCCACACTATCCAAATAAGATCATCACAAATCTCTTAGTTGCAATGATAAAAGATAAAAGCATATTCAGAAAAGAGAGTAAAACTTATTTAAATATATCCCAAGACTGGCTTTCTAGTAATAACAAAAACAAAATTACATGCTATAGGATTTTGAACTAAAAAAGGTCCTTGAAGAACATATAAAGGCCAGTATTAGAGTCGGTTTGCAATTTGCAGATAATCTAATACCAATTCAAGAAGTTAAATGAGTTGCCTGGAGTTGATGTCAGATTTTCTCTTCAATCCCAGGTCCTCTGATTACAACTCCAATGTTGGGAAGTATTCTGGAGTTTGTGGGTGATATTAGAAAGAAACTTGAAAAAGTGAGTTTTTTGGATTTCTTTCATACTTGGTTTTCTATTCTGGACACATTATCTTTTCTTCCAAAAAAGCTTCTCTTTCTTGCTGCATTCCCTATTTCAACTGATAGCATCATCATTTTCCTAGGCTCTGAGGTTCAGAATTTCTGAATCATCTTCTTCTGCTCTTTTATAGATCCCCCATCCAATTCTTCCATCATCTATATGTTGTAAACCTTTTTTGTATTTTTTCCTTCTTTCCTCATTCCCAATTTTCTGTCTTGGACTTCCCCCCCTCTCTCCTCTAGTGATAGCTCCTCTAGTTGCATATGATACCTTTCTATTTAGACCTAGTCTTGACTCTGATCTCGAGGTTCACATCACTAATTGTCAAATTGATATTTCTTAGACCATTCCATCTTCTGTCTCTGTCTTCCATGTGAAATGCATTACCTCTTCACCTCACCCTCTGATTTCCTTGAAGATTTAGATCAAGTACTACCTGATGTAAGAATTACTTCCCAATCTCTTTACTGCTAGTGCCTTCTGACCCATTTTACCTTATAACTGCTTGGTATGAATTTTACTTATGTGTTTTTTTCATGTTTCTAAATACTTATCATAAGGACATATTTCTCCTTGAAGGCAGTGACTATTTGGGTTTTTGCATTGTATCCTCAGTACTTTTTATGATACATGATATGAACTATTTGTACCTAATCTGTGGCAAAGCCTTCTGAACTCATATTGGTCTGATCCACCACAGTCAGAAATACTGTGAATCCAACAAAATTATATCATTTTAATCCTCTTCTAGATCAAAGAACAACTAACCCTAGAACAGAATAGGTACTTAATAAATGTTGGTGGTTGCTTGATTCTAAAATGATATCGTATCATCCTTTTGATAATTTTAATGGAGTTGGAAGCTATCAGAAAAAGGCTGAGAAACAAAGAAAAACCTAGTCTAGCATAACAGCCTCCTTAGTTTCCTTCTATTTGTCTCTCTTCTTTTCAATTCTATTTACCAACCACTATCCATGTAACCTTTTTTATAAAATAAGTTTTATAAGTCAATCTTTCTTATTGCGCCGAATCCTTAGGTTAATTACCCCACCGTTATCATTGTCTAGCAGATAATGAGTTAACTCCCAATCTTGCCATTCCAGGATGTCCATAATTTGCCCTCTACATGCCTTTTGTATGTAGTTTTCAGTACTATCCAGTGCTTCCTTCCACATACTTTAGTTTATGGATAAATTACATTATTGCTTTCTGACTGTTTCATCTCTTTAATATCCCCATTCTCATCTTATACACTCTCACTACTCTGGCTTTGCTTACTTTATGTCTGGGATCAACTTCTATCCCGAGGATCATCAAAGCATCACACAATACGTTTTGGATTATCATTCCTACTTTGACAACTTAGCATTTTTGAATTAGAAATGATTTGAATGGTCATCTAGTCCGACCTCATATGCAATGAAGAAAACATCTCTAATACCAATGAAAAATTGTCACTCAGTCTCTACTTAGGCATTTTATTTGCTAACAAATGTTCATTAAGTTTCCCATTTCATTTTAAAATTCTAATTCTTAAACAGTTCTTTTTTATGTTAAGTAAAATTCTCAATCAGTACCCTTTAATATATACTCTGGAGATGCACAGAATACCTACCTCTAATGTGTCTTCTCTATATATTTCGGATATTTGAAAATAATGACTATGACCAATTTAAGCCTTCTTTTCTTTAGGTTAAACAACTACTTTCCTTCACTACTAAACATATTACATGACCATCCACTGACCCTTTTCCCCTTCTGATCTCTCTTTTTCCTAATAAGATTAATGCTTCTCTTAAAATGTGCTCCCCCAAGAAATAAATGCAGTTCATACCTGAGGGCAGAATTATATTAGATGTTTAGCTCCTCTGACCTGATATTATAAATCAGTTAATTTAGCCTCAATCCCGATTGTTTCTTATAAAAATTACATCTTATTGCTTATTAACATTGAGTCTGAAGTCAACTAAAACCCATATGTTGATCCTAGTCTTCTCCATCCTGACCTTCTCTGATTTATTTTGGATTTTTAATTATTAGCTTCTCTCCAAGTTTTTTTTTTTGTTTGTTTGTTTGTTTTGTTTTTTTAACTGTATTTCCTTCCACAATTCTAGTCTGAGGCTTTTTAGTAGTCTGGATTTTATCTGCCATATTAACTATTTTGCCACTACTTTTTTCAGTTTTTTGTCATTTATGGATCTTAAATGGATTTCTTTTATGTTTGCTCAGTCTATTGAACAGGACAGAACTCTATGACATATTTTCCACCCAATCTTATACTCTCTGGATACAGCCCAAGCATTACCTTCAACATGAAACTTTTGAATACAACTGAATAACCTAATAACCAGAGCAACTATGAATCCACCCAGCTGTACTTTCATCCATTTCACATTTCCTCATCTTATAGATATCGAGGGAGAAAATAGTCAAATGTCTTGCTAACATCAAAAAACAAACTTCTATTGTATAACCCTATCAGAAAAAGAAATAAGGCCGGGTGTCATAACTTATTCTGTGAAAATAACATAGCAAAGAGTTGAGAAACTCTCTTTCTATATACCTGGCCCTGCTACTGACTTTGTAATGTAACCTTGAATGAGTCATTCTTCCACCTACCTTCCTCATAAGGATGTTGTTAGAATTAATGAGTTAATGTTCATAAAGTGCTTTGTGCTTTAAATAGCACCTTTCAGCCTCAGAGCTCAAAGTATTATAATTACTCCAGCTGTGCAAAAATTAAAAAAAAATACAGTGAAAATTATCATATTGCCTCAAAGTTTCTTCTGAAGGAAAGTTTGCCATATCGTTTTCTTTTAAGTCTTCCCTCCAAAATCCGCAGGGGGCTGGGACCTCACAAGCATGTTGGGTCTAAGAGTCAAAAAAGCAACAGAGTTGTCATATTGATACTTTTCCTCAATCACCTGTCAATTCATCTTGGGATTACAATGGAATAATAATTCAAATTCTTGTCTCTTTCTTTGGAATACATGCTGTCTTGAAACTTTCCAGGAGAAGAGTTATAGAAAAGGTTATATTAGGTTCCCTAACATAGTGAAAAAAAGGGAAAGATCTCCAAAGAAGGTAGTGTTATGTAAGAGTCATGAGATCAATGGACCATGGGGGTGGTAGAAAGAGCACCAGATCCAAAGTCAGGTGATTATTACAAACCTTGACTCTGTATTTTGTGCAACCTGTTATATCACAAGTATATGTTTTTATAAAATATTTGTTATCTGTAAATATAAGAATTAGACTAATTCAAAATGTAAATCTAGCATTATTCTATATTCCCTGTTGTGTCTTGGTACATTAGAGTACATAATTTTATGAGCTCAGAAGCTGTATGAATTATTGTATACTGTATGCACATATTATATGAATGGGAATCAAAAAGCTCTATATATCAGAACATATATAAATAAAAACCTACAAAACATAAAAATGCAATTCTACTATAAACATAAACATTAACCAATCATAGTGTTATGATAAATATAAATATGAATTAATTGTATCATTATGATCTTCAACCATTATTCAATTTTCCCTTTATAATATATTCATAAAGAAAAGAGAAGCAGCATGGTGGAGTTAAAGGACTAGTCTCAGAGTCAGGAAGCCCTGGGTTTGAGTCCTCTAACAAACTGGCTATGTGACCTTAGACCTGTCACCTAAACTCTCCATGTCCCATGAAATGCTCTAATAATATAAATTGCTAAACAGTTGCTGAATAGCATTGCTCTCTCAATTAGAGTTCCATACAGAAATGAAATCACTCACTCAGACAAAAATCAATTAACTAAAATCTTGCAACGTGACAATCTCATTTCTAAGTTGCCAGATAGCATCTCATTAAAAAAAAAAAAGTAAAAAACAAATGCAACATTTCAGGGAGAAGACTCCTATATGTGAAAAGTGAATATATATGATAAAAAGGCTTCTTTTTCCCCTTTGAGTTATATGTAGTTGATAACTTTAATCCAAACAGAATTTTAACAAGTTTGTCTTTTGCTATATTAAAAGCTTGGAAGCTAACGCCATACATTTAAAATGTTAAGATTGTCACAATCAATCAACCTGACATAAGTCAGGTAATTCAGTTCCAAAAATGACAGTGTTTCCCTATATTTTTCAACCCAGCGTGGTGATATAACTGCATGAGTTCTATTAAGTAATCCCACTTGGTACTATGAATGTACCCATTAGCAATGCTCAGTAGCTCAGTAATTTTCAAGGAATTTGATGGGTCCAAAGAACCAGCAGCTAAGTTTCTTAAATTCAACTCATCTTTCTAAATGTTGCAGAATACTAGCAATAATAACCTGTCTTAGCACACAAAATGGATATCAGAAAGTATGCTGAATAACAAGTAAGATTATTCCTTGTGTGAAGTTAGTGAATTTTGGAATACTTATTTATAGAACTAATTGTGAGGACAAGATATTATGGAAGGATAGTATGAGAAGCATAAAACTTGGTCCTATCTTTCAAATAACTGAAGATAAAATGTACACATAAATAGGTAACTAGAAACATAAACTAGTCATAAATAAGTAAATATCATGTGAATTTCCTCATCTTTTTGGACATAATTCCAGATTGCTCTCCAGAATGGTTGGATTCTTTCACAACTCCACCAAGAATGCATCAGTGTCCCAGTTTTCCCACATTCCCTCCAAAATTCATCATTATTTTTTTCCTGTCATCTTAGCCAATCTGACAGGTGTGTAGTGGTTTAATTTGCATTTCTCTGATCAATATTGATTTGGAACACTCTTTCATATGAGTGGAAATAGTTTCAGTTTCATCATCTGAAAATTGTCTGTTCATATCCTTTGACCATTTATCAATTGGAGAATGGCTTGTTTTCTTATAAATTAGAATCAATTCTCTGTATATTTTGGAGATGAGGCCTTTATCAGAACCTTTATCTGTAAAAATGTTTTCCCAATTTCTTACTTCTTCCCTTATCTTGTTTGCATTAGTTTTGTTTGTACAAAAGCTTTTTAATTTGATGTAATCAAAATTTTCTATTTTGTGATCAATAATGATCTCTAGTTCTCCTTTGGTTACAAATTCCTTCCTCCTCCACAAGTCTGAAAGGTTAACTATCCTATGTTCCTCTAATTTATTTTTGATCTCATTTTTTATGACTAAATCTTGGACCCATTTTGATCTTATCTTAGTATGTGGTGTTAAGTGTGGGTCCATGCCTAGTTTCTGCCATACTAATTTCCAGTTTTCCCAGCAGTTTTTGTAAAATAATGAATTCTCATCCCAAAAGTTGGGATCTTTGGATTTGTCAAACACAAGATTGCTACATTTATCTTGTCTTGTGAACCTAACCTATTCCACTGATCAACTAGTCTATTTCTTAGCCAATACCAAATGGTTTTGGTTACTGCTGCTTTATAATATAGTTTTAGATCAGGTACAGCTAGGCCACCTTCATCTGATTTTTTTTCATTAATTCCCTTGAAATTCTTGACCTTTTGTTCTTCCATATGAATTTTGTTGTTATTTTTCTAGGTCATTAAAATAGTTTCTTGGGAGTCTGATTGGTATAGCACTAAATAAATAGATTACTTTAGGGAGTATTGTCATCTTTATTATATTTGCTTGGCCTATTCAAGAGCACTTAATATTTTTCCAATTATTTAAATCTGACTTTATTTTTGTGGCAAGGGTTTTGTAATTTTGCTCATATAATCCCTGACTTTCCTTTGGTAGATAGATTCCCAAATATTTTATATTATCAACAGTTATCTAGTTTAGCATGGTTCAGTGTGATTGATTTAATCTTACAGCAAATAATGGTTTCCTAGTGATATAATGATTGGTTTATACTCAGTGTAGAGCTTATAAGCTAGAAGCCTCAGCCAGGTTCATTCAGAGAGCTAGGGAAGACAAGAGGACTGGAGGCTGAAGCACAAACCCTTGGATTCAGATTCATTCATCCCATCTCATACCACCTTGGTGGCAGGCTCTCCTCCATTGAAGCCAAGACTCCAGTTATTTTGAATGGAATTTCTCTTTGTATCTCTTGCTGTTGGATTTTCTTGGTAATGTATAAAAATGCTGAGGATTTATGTGGATTTATTTTGTATCCTGAAAGTTTGCTAAAGTTATGAACTATTTCTAATAGCTTTTTAGCAGAATCTTTTCGGGGACTAGATAATTTTTAACACATCTTTTTACATTCTGAGCATATGATTCTGTGATGATTCCTTAAGGTTTTCTATAATAGCTGCTTGGAATGAAAAAGGCTGCCCCTCCATTGGAAAAATCTGGAACTCACCATCTGGAACTTCTCATAGCATAAGACTGCCACAGGTCCCCTTCCCAACTCTCTATGTCAGTATAGCATAGTAAGAAAAAGTGCTTGATATGGAATCAGAGGGCCTAAATTCAAATTTCAGCTCTACCATGTTCTCAATTTTTCTGGGTCTATTTCTTCATCCATAAAATGTTAATAGTTAATATTTGTAGACTATTTCATCTAATCTTCACAACAATCTTTTGAAGTATGTACTATTATTATTCTGATTTTATAGATAAGAAAACTAAAGGTTAAAGCTGGCAGAGATGTTGAGATCCTTGCCCTGCAATCAAACTGTAAATGCCTTGATCTAGCAGTACCACTATTAGGTCAGTGTCCCAAAGAGGAGAGGCAGAGAGAGAGAAAGAGAGACAGAGACAGAGACAGAGGGACAGAAAGAGGCAGAGAGATAGATGGACAGAGGTAAAGAAAGAGATACAGAGAAAAGAACCAATTAGTATACAACTTTTATAGTAATTCTTTCTATAGTAACAAAGAATTGGAAATTAAGGGGATGACCATCGATTGGGGAATTGCTAAATAAGTTATAGTGTATAATGTAATATTCTTTTGGTTTGGTTTCCTTAGGATTTCTGGTTCAGCCTTCCTTTCAGTTCAGTAATCACCATGAGAATAGCAGGTGTTAAAGTCTAAATCCTTTATTATCTCTTTCAAAGTCTTGTCTTTCCTGGGGCCCAGTTGTCTCATCAATTCCACTTAATACCTTGTAAGAATACTTGTTTCAAGTTCAGAGTTCTGGCCCATAACAATATAATGCTATTATGATATAAGAAATGACATGCAGAATGATTTCAGAAAAACCTGGAAAGATTTGCATGAACTGAGAAAAGGTGAAATGAATAGAATCAGAACATTGTAGACAGTAATGTACAAAAATAACTTCCAGAATCATTTAGGTCTAGCAGCCAGATATAGATCAGGACAACTGGAGATTACCCCTGATTACAGTGGGAGATCTTGACTTTTTAATCTAAAGTCTTTAACAGATCTGAGTTTGACTGAGGCTACCACCCACTCAGTGATTAAGATTAGGTAAGAAATGAAACAAAGAATGCTGGTTTTAGTACAACCTCCATTTTACAAATGAAATATCAAAGACCCAGACCAAAATAAAGAGGCTTGTCCAAGGTCAATCAGTCAGTCAATAAGCATTTATTAGGTGCCTACAATATGTCAAGCACTATAAACTTAGCTAATAAGTGGCAGATTAGGATTTTGAACCCAGATCTAGCATTTTTTCCTAATAAACCAGGCTTCTTCCCCTTCCCCTTATGGATATTGTAACTAATCACTTAATAGGCTATTGCAATATTCCAGGATATTAGAGCTTTTAAAAGTGGAAAAATTACATGTTTAAATTGAAACAAAGTAGAAAGAAGAATCTGATTCCATTCAATAGTCATTCATTGAATGTCCTTTACTTGCCAAGTATTATGCCAGGCAGCCTGTTAGGAGATTTATGTTGGAAGGGAGGGGGGACTCTAAAGACAAATAATAATATTAGCTTTTACACAGTAGTCTTAAGTTTTCCAAGTACTTTATAAAAATTATCTGTCTTTATTCTCATAAGACCCTCAGAGGTAATGCTGTTATTATTATTACAATTTTACAAAGGAAGACACTAAGGATGAAAGAGATTAAATGATTTATCATAAGTCACATAGCTAGTGTCTAATGCCAAAGTTTTAGTCCTAGAGATTAAAAAGTTTATATACTTTATGGAATGTGCAATTTGCTAAACATGAAGTAGTTTAGTAGAAGAAACACTGGGCTCCATTAGAGTGAGGAGATATGGATTAAAATTCTGGCTCCAATATTTACTAGCAGTAGGAATGTGGTCAAACTATATAACATCTGAGTGTTTCAATTGCTTCAGCTGTAAAATGCAAATAGTATTTACACTGCCTAACTTTTTTTCCTTTTTTTATTATAGCTTTTTTATTTACAAGATATATGGATGAGTAGTTTTTCAGCATTGACCCTTGCAAAACTTTCTGTTCCAATTTTTCCCCTCCTTCACCCCACCACCTCCCCCATATGGCAGGTAGATCAATTCATGTTAAATATATTAAAGTATATGTTTAATAAAATATAGGTATACATATCCATACAGTTATTTTGCTGCACAAAAAGAATCAGACTTTGAAATAATGTAAAAGTAACCTGTGAAGGAAATAAAAAATGCAAGTGGACAAAAACAGAGGGATTGGGAATTCTATATAGTGGTTCATACTCATTTCCCTGAGTTCTTTCTCTGGATGTAGCTGGTTCAATTCATTACTGTTCTATTGGAGTGATTTGTTTCATCTCATTGTTGAAGATGGCCACATCCATCAGAATTGGTCATCATATAGTATTATTGTTGAAGTATATAACAATCTCCTGGTCCTGCTCATTTCACTCAGCATCAGTTCATGTAAGTCTCTCCAGACCTTTCTGAAATCCCCCTGCTGATAATTTCTTACAGAACAATACTATTCCATAACATTCATATACCATAATTTATTCAGCCATTTTCCAATTGATGGGCATTCACTCAATTTCCAGTTTTTAGCCACAACACAGAGGGCTGCCACAAACATTCTTGCACATACAGGTCTCTTTCCCTTCTTTAAAATCTCTTTGAGATATAAGCCCAGTATTAATACTGATGGATCAAAGGGTATGCACAGTTTAATAACTTTTTAAGCAGAGTTCCAAATTGCTCTCCAGAATGGCTGGCTATCTTCACAATTCCACCAACAATTAATCAGTGTCCCAATTTTCCCACATCCCCTCCAACATTCAGAGTTATCTTTTTCTGTCATCCTAGCCAATCTGAGAGGTGTGTAGTGGCATCTCAAGAGTTGTCTTGATTTGCATTTCTTTGATTAATAATGACTTGGAGCATCTTTTCATATGGCTAGAAATAGTTTCAATTTCTTCATCTGAAAATTGTCTGTTCATATCCTTTGACCATTTATCAATTGGAGAATGGCTTGATTTCTTATAAATTAGAGTTAATTCTCGATATATTTTGGAAATGAGGCCTTTGTCAGAACCTTTGACTGTAAAAATGTTTTCCCAGTTTTTTATTTCCCTTCTAATCTTGTCTGCATTAGTTTTGTTTGTACAAAAGCTTTTCAATTTGATATAATTAAAATTTTCTATGTTGTGATCAATAATGATCTCTAGTTCTTCTTTGGTCACAAATTCCTTCCTCCTCCTCAGATCTGAGAGGTAAACTATCCTATGTTTTTCTAATTTATTTATAATCTTATTGTTTATGCCTAGATCATGAACCCATTTTGACCTTATTTTGGTGTCCGGTGTTAAATGTGAGTCAATGCCTTGTTTCTGCCATACTAATTTCCAATTTTCTCAGCAGTTTTTGTCAAACAGTGAATTCTTATCCCAAAAGCGGGGTCTTTCACTGCCTAACTTTTAAGGTTGATTAAAAAAAAAGGTACCTAGTAGGTCAAAATTTTAGTGATCAATGATTGCATTAAAATTGGTACTCCTCCACCAGCTACTTTATGGCTCAATAGATAATTTTCAAGAATAGAAATCTGACTTTTATAGTGTTTGGCTAGTTTTGCTGAACTTTTCACTCCTTTTGATATTCTTTTTCCTAAGGAATCTTAAAGTGGGATGCATTGGGAGCTGTAGGTGGTGCAATAACAATAGATATCAATTGTTAAGTAAAAATTTAAATTAAAACCTCAATTCAGGAAAATTAAAGGCTAAAATATTTGTCACATAATGCCCATTTTAATGATGAGTCTCTCTCTGATTTAGGTTGTCTGATTCTTTGACAAGATATGTTTACTCAATCATTGGAATTATAAACTCATGCATTTAGAGCTAGAAGGAAGCTTGGAGATCATTTAGTTCAAACTTCCTTTTGAGGATGAAATTATGAAGCTAAAAAGTCTGACTGGCTTGACTTATGTCACATAGTTAGTAAGCAAAAAATTAGGATTTAAATCCAAATCTATTAACTCCAGACCTAACAGTCTTTCTTCTTTGTGACACTACTTCTCTCATAGAATATAAATGAGCTATTATCATTAGGCAACATAAAACATACATACAAATTATAATGTACAAAGAGATAAGTACCATAGTAATGGCACAAAGTCCTATGGGATAACAGAGGTGGGAGAACTAACTTTCTCTATGAAAGAGATCAAGGAAAGCTTCATGGGAGAGGATACCTTTATGCTGCACCTTGAAATAAACATAGTTATTTGAGAGCTTGGAGGACAAGGGTGATTGTCAAGATGAGTGTGTGTGTGTGTGTGTGTGTGTGTGTGTGTGTGTGTGTGGTGTGTGTGTGTGTGTGTGTGTGTGTGTGTGGTGTGTGTGTGTGTGTGAGAGAGAGAGAGAGAGAGAGAGAGAGAGAGAGAGAGAGAGAGAGAGAGAGACAGAAACCAAGATAGAGAATGAGACAGTGAGAAAAAAATGAGTGAAAAAAGAAAACAGGAAAGAGAGAGCAAAAGCAAGAAAGAGAAGGAACCCAGAAAATCAGACCTTCATAACAGAAAGATTTAAATTCTAGTTTGATGAGCAAGTTAAGGTCATTTTTATGGGTAGGATTATTATGACTATAGAAAGCACACATTCTATGGCTCACAAATTTCTCAACATAATTAATATATTGCAACAGAAAGTAATTGAGGGATTTCAAAATCAGTTACAACTTTCTGAACCACTGTTTTTAATCTTTGAAAAAGCACACATGGTACCTAAATCTATGGGAATTTTAGGTGTCTTGGTAATATAGTGGATAGAACAAAAGATTTGTAGCCAGGAACATCTCAACCTCAATTTCATCATCTGTACTGTGGGAATAATAATAGCACCTGTCATTTGTTGTGAAGATGAAATGAAATAATATATGTAAAGTACTATTTAATCCTTAAAATATTATATAATAATCATTATTATTCTCATCATCATGATCTAAAACTGTATTCAGAAATGCTTCATGAGTTTATATTTATCAAGGATTCAAAACTTTACAAGGAGAAGGTCATTATAGTTCAGGTTAGAAGTAAAAAAAAAAAAAATCCCAAATTCTGCAGAAAATTTTTCCCTGTTCTAATAGTTTTTAATAGTTTGAGAGAAAGTCTGGAAATGAAAAAAAATAGGAAAGGAGAAAAAAGGAGAGAGAAGTATGAAGAGAAGTAGAGAGGGAAAGAGAGAAAAGGGGAGATGGAGAGATATGTGGAGAGAAGGGTTTAGAGGATAGGAAGGAAGTCTAGGTAAAGAAGGGACAGAGGGAGGAAAATAAAGAAAAAGCATAAAACAAGGAAGAGAGAAGCCACTCTCCTTTCAAAATCTAAGCCATAAACAAAATTTTGCCCTACACCTATGGAATAAATGCTCTGTTTAAGAGCAGAAAGCCATATTGGAAATGACACATCTTTAACTGGTTTCACCAATATTTGGCTAAGGTAGCCATTTATCCCGTTTATTTGGGGGAAATATTGCTTGAGCTAATCAGACCTGTCAGAGTTTAATAAATACATCTCAAACAGCCATGTTCAGTTCAACAAGGACTGTGTTTCTCTTTGAAAGTTAAAGGTTGTTTGTTAGATATTATTTATGTGCTGTTAAACCTCATAGGGAAAATATTAAACCTATCTGGAATCCACTGAGCACACGGAACAAGCATTAAATCGTACTACTTGATATATCACTTCCTATGGTGAATAAATCTGCCAACATCTGTTAAATATGTAAATGATTTATTACATTCTCTTTAGTTTGCTTAATAAGAAGATTGTAAATTTAACCAATGACTGGATATAAGAGCATCTCATATTCTGTTTTTTTTTCCCTAAAACTTTCATTTATTCATTAAATATATATGTCTTGACCAAGCAAATTGAATTTCCACAATGATATTGTCTGAGAAAAGTAGCAGTCTTAGATGCTGAGGGGGAAATAGTGACAGACTCTAAATTAGAATAATAACTTTGGAGGGTTTCGGCTTCTCATAGCAATTTCCAGATTGCAAGAAGGCTTGTGATTAATCTTTGTCATGTTCTGGCTGGTCTCATGGAATCCAGCAGAAAATAGGCTCTTTGTACCTCGTAGGCTAAGTGTGCCTTCAACCTCCCTCCAGGAAAATTAGCTTTTTAAAAGTATGTTACTATTCCCTTCCAGAAGCAAGAATGAATGGGAAAAAGGCATAGTCTGTGGCAAGAAGCATCCTATGCCATTCTTCGATCTGTGCACATCTGTGGTTGACAATCATATACTTTGGGAATATAATTCCATTCTCTTTCATAGGAAATATTAAGAAGTTAATCCTGACAAGGGGATTAATGATAGTGGACTTTTGGGCATTTAAAACATTTCAAGGCTTTGTTTATTCTTTCAAGATAAGGCCCTCCCCACACACCTGCCTGGAACAACTATTAGGAGAAACAACTTTGATAGTAAAGATGCATGAAAAATTTATGAGCCTACAATCAAATTTGTAATAAGCCTTTCTAACAATTTCCAGTTTACTTTTCAGGTGACAGACACAGACAGTCTATCACTGGATACAAGTCCTCATATTTTAGGAGGCCCTCCAGAGGCAGAATTTTTACTGTTCACAGCCTTCAAGGAACCACGATCAACATTGCTTCCACACTATAATAAAATATAAGAGTAGAATTATAGTGAAAGTTTAAGGAGAACAACAAAGTTTTCTAAAGTAAACTTCCCTATTTCTAAAAATCTGTCATTATTTTTCAACCCATCAGCTGATACCATGACAGCTGCTAAATCTACATTCAGAAAACAGGATGGATATTGGTTCTAGTAACCTATTTTCCTCATTAAAACATGAAGTTTTTTTTTTACTCTTCTCATTTCAAATGTACCTGACAAGTCATTAGTTTTATTATAACCAATTAAGACTCAAAAAATGAAGCAGCTGGGAAGAACTCCTAAGGAGTCACACATAAAAGACCCAATTCTTTCTGAGACAGTTTTTGGGAAGGGGCAATGTGTGCAATTGAAACAACTGATTCAGAAATCAAATGAAAGGGAAAAGTCATTTAATTTCCCACTAATCCTGTGATAATGAAACAAAGCTATGCATTCCATATTTCTGAGCCTCTTTCTTGCTCTACTTGGGAAATTAGATTCTTAGGCTTAAAAATAAATGCCATGTTAATTTGAGATACTACAGTCTACTTGTTTTTATTATTATTAAAGCATCTTCTTAAATTTTGTGGTTATCTTTTTAGAGACTTTTTATTTTTTAACACAGCACATTCTTGCAATATTTAGTACTTTGATTCCAAAGTTCCTCTGCATCATTCTCCAATTGCATACAAATTGATAATACCGCTTCAAGCCCTCCTGTATTTTCAGGGTATTTTCAGCCTTTAAGGCACATGTGGCCAACTTATTTGAGAATAATGTATGGTCATTGTCTGAGTAAAGTCCTTCAATTGTTTTATTCCTGCATCAAATAAATAACAGCCTTGCAAATGCAAATACATATATTAATTTCATTTTTATAAGTTTTTTGTATACTCTTTGGTGTTTCTGTAGATTGTGAAATTGTCATGAAACATGTCCCAGCAAAGATGATATATAAGTGAAATATAGAATATTTTAAATATTCTATACATATAGCAAACAGGAAATCAATATTCATAATAATGGAATGGAAAGAATAACAAAAATAAAAACTGGTCCTGAAATAGAAGTATTAGCATGTAACTTCTTCCTTATTTGCATTGATAGGGGTTACAGTCATAGAACATTGCACAAACTCCTATATTTGGCTGATTAGTTGGTTAGCTTTGCTGAACTAATTTTTCCCATTCTTTCTTTGTTATTTTTATTATCAACCAATCAATAAACATTTATTAAGTGCCTACAATGTGCCAGGCACTGTGCTAATCACTGGGCTTATAAGTGATGACTCTCTAGGTGGCGAAATAAAGAGGAATTGATTGAGAAATTAATATGATGTTAAACAAAGAATAACAAGAACTTTTGTTTAAAAAGAAATGTTCTGTATAAAGTTCAGAAAGCACTGGAAAAGACCTTTTATAGAAAGAAACATAATATGTTATAATTAAAATTTCATTTTATGAAAATGGAATAATAATTTCCCCTTAAACTAATCTGAATAGATTTTAAAGTTAAAAGATACTATATATAACTTGATGAATATGCTAATCACATTTTAAGAAAATAAAAATTTCTGTTTCTCTTGGCTAGCTATGTGGCACCTGTCACTGTCATATCAAGCTAAGAGAATACTCCACTAGAAAGAAAAGAAGAAAGAGCCTCAATCCCACACTGTAAGAAATTATATGGAAAACTCTTCTATAGACATTCTAATTTAGCAAAGACATTCTTTCTTATGGTGCTATTGTCATGCTTCCAGTTGCATTTCTCTACACTGTTGGAGTCTCTTCTTTCTTTAAAATCACACCAACTCCAAAATTCTTCAGCACCCTTTTCCCCTGGCATCTCTAGGTCCCTTTGATTTCAAAGAGTGGAAAGTGAAGAATTCCTCTTAGAGCCTTCATTCAATGAGGATAACGAGGCACCACTGCATTATTTCTTATCCAGATGCATAATTCTGGACTTCATCATGCCCAACACGAAGTACCTTTCTATTGGCCCTTTTCAGCTTCTTTTTATGTATTGTCTTTCTCCATTAGAGGTGAATTCTTTAAGGACAGGATCTATCTTTTACCTTTCTGTATATCTTCAGTGCTTGGCCAGTTTAATAAATGTTTACTGACTGTAGCTAGAGAAAATCCTGAAATTGTGCTGAGTCCACTATAAATTTGTTATCTGATACCAACTAGACCCTTAATGTAGCAAGGTAACTCTTTTTTATTTAACTTTGTTATCCTGTATGGCTATTATAAACTTTTTCATCCTTTCTGTAGCTCACTCTCCCCAAAACTTCCCATCTAAGGACATTCTCTCGTACTTTAAAAAAATGAAGCCAGTATAGATTGTGGTTGTGAATTGTCCTGGTAGGGGAAGTACCAGAGTTGATTACATTTCTGATTTCTTGAAATACTTAAGTAAGGGAAAATATTTGTGGGAGGGCTATCTCAAGTTTAGGTTGCAAAAAACAGCCAGAAAATGTATAGTTGTTCTGAATGTGTGACTACATTCTGCAAAACGGTGACTGAAGGATTCTGTCCTGTGCCTTCTTTTTTTCCCTTCTTTGACTGCATTATCTTACTTGGTGATTCCATAATCTCCCATATGCTAAATTATCATCTCCATGAATTATCTTCATATATATTCATCCATATCCCTTCATTCTTCCTTTCAGATTCTTAGACAGTTTTCAAGACAGTTTTCAAGATTCAGCTCCAATAGCATTACTTGCAAGAGGACCTTCCCAGTCCCCCTCTGCTTCTATTATATAAATAAATAAATAAATATTTCTGCGTGTGTTTGCATGTATATACATATATACATATATGTGAAAACAGGTATATTTATATTTTATATGGATATTTAAAATTTTTTTGAACTGACCTAACATAGATTTGATTTTCTTGGCAGTTTTTTTGCAATCACTGAATGTCTTTAAATGTAATCTAAAAATAATATTGCTTCCCAGAGCATTTTAACATGCAGGTACCCTTTCTCCCCAATTAGAATAAGAGTTCCTTGGGAGAAGGGACTGTCTTGTTTTTAATTTTGTTATACTCAGCATTTAGTATGGTTCTTGGTATAGAGTTAGTGCTTAACAAATGTTTTTTTTTTTCATTCACTCACTCATTAATTAATGTGTAAGTAGAATTAAATTCCTTCTGGGGTCTCTTCAGACCCTAAGATCATATGAGTTTAGTTAACAGTGCAATATATTCAAATCTTAAGGAAAAAATATTGTGTTATAATCAAAAGGCAGTAAAGTAAAGCACAAATAGTTATACATAAATGCATAAATGATTAACATCATTCCTGAAAATTAGCACATCTTGTGGTTTGAAGAAAGCAAGCTGCTGAAGAGATGATTGTAGAATACTATTTCCTGAGGTGACATTGGTCAGAAGCCAGTGTTTCTAGGAAAAGGTAACACAACAGCTGTTTTTTATGGTTGCTAAGGGGAAGATGAGAGTTGAATTAAATCTGCACCATTACAGTAAATCTAAATTATAATAATCATTATACAATCTGAATCTAAATGTTTTATCTTGTTTATTAACAATTATATTGTTATTTTCTGCAACAATTATAGTTTTCATGATCCTTTAAATTTTACAGAGAATTTTACAAATATTATTTCATTTGAATCTCACAAGAACCTGTAGGAACTATAATCATTATTAATACCACTTTACAGATATGAAAATAAGGGCTCAGTGACATTAACTGATTCATCTATGGTCACATAGTTAGTTTTAGAGACAGGATTTGAACCCTAGTTTTCTAGGCCCCCAATTCAACATGAATAATTATTGGTTGAAAAGAAAAATATCATGTTAACTTTAAAAATATTTAAGAGGTCACCAAAATCATTGTATGATATACTTTTTTTCACAAAACCTTCTAGATGAACTATGCCACGTTAATTTTAAAAAGGTTTCTTTTTCTTAGTTTCATGAGTCCATGAGTCCACTTCACTATTCTGAGATTGACTCTGAAATCTTCATCAAATTACTAAGTAATATCTACTTTGCTCTCTCTCTCTCTCCCTCTCTCTCTCTCTGTTTTTCTCCATTTATCCCTTCTCTCTCTTCTTTCTCTACAATTCTTGCTTCTGACCAGGTTTGCTCTGGAAACTTTCATGCTACAGCAACTGGAATATATGGAGTTGTTACTTGTATCGATGGTTTGAACTTGATTCAAACTTGATCCAAATGACTTATATTTAGAACTGAACCAAGATTACTACAAATTTTATTCTATATGTCATTAAACATTTCCCTATGTGTTTGGTAAATCTAGCGTCTTTCCTTCAATTAATGAACAATTAGAAGTTCAGCCTTAACTCAAAAATCACATTCCCTAGAGTAATAATATTTAAAGGAGAACATAGATTTAGTTCTAATCCAGTACAATCGCTCTCTAAAGAGAGCAGTGTAGCAAAATTTCTGGCCCTAACTCCCTACTTGTCATTTCCCTTTTAGCCATAAAATAACATTCATTTTACATGGGAGGGAATGAATTCTCATTACATATAAAATAACATTATAAAGACAAGCATCTTTTCATTTGACAAGATCCAACCCCCATTCCTATTAAAAATACTAGAGAGCATAGGAATAAATGGAGTTTTCCTTAAAATGATGTAGCATCTATTTAAAAACATCAGCAAGCATCATATGTAATGGGGACAAAATGGAACATTGCCAATAAGATCAGGAGTGAAACAAGGCTGCTCACAATCACCATTATTATTCAATATTATATTAGAAATGTATTAGAAATTTAGAAATTAGAATTTCTCTTTGGAAATAAGAGAAGGAAAAGAGAATAAATGAATTAAAGTAGTTAATAAGAAAAATTATCATTCTTTGCAGATACTATAATCCCAGAGAATCAACTAAAAAAACTATTAGAAACAATTCACAACTTTAGCAAAGTTGCAGGATACAAAATAAATTCAAATAAATCATCTGTATTTTTATATTTCACTAACAAAGTCAGCAGCAAGAGATACAAAGAGAAAGTCCATTTAAAATAACTGTAGATAATAAAAAATATTTGGGAGTCTACCTGTCAAGGTAAAGTCAGAAACTATATGAACCCAACTATAAAACACTTTGCATACAAATAAAGTCAGATCTAATCAACTGGAAAAATATCAAGTTTTCATGGATAGGTTGAGCTAATATAATAAAAATGACAATACTACATAAATTAATCTATTTATGTCATACCAATCAAATTTCCAAGAAATTATTTTATAGATCTAGAAAAAAATAATAGCAAAGTTCATCTGGAATTAATAAAAAATGCAAATGAAGGTGGCCTAGCTGTACCTAGATCTAAAACTACATTATAAAGCAGCAATCATCAAAACCTTTTGGTAGTGGCTAAGAAATAGAGTAGTAGATCAAATGAATAGATTAGATTCACAGGACAAAATAGTCAATGACTATAGTAATCTAGTGTTTGACAAACTCAAATATCGCAGCTTTTGGGCTAAGAATTCACTATTTGACAAAAACTGCTGAGAAAATTAAAAATTAGCATGGCAGAAACTAGACACTGACCCATACCTAACACCATATACTAAGATAAGGTTGAAGTGGGTTCATGATCTAGACATAAAGAATGATATTACAAGCAAATTATAAGAACAAAGAATAGTTTACCTCTCAGATCTGTGAAGGAAGGAATTTGTGGCCAAAGAAGAACTGCAATTTATTACTGAGCATAAAATAGACAATTTTGATTATATTAAACTAAAACGTTTTTGTACAAACGAAACAAATGCAGGCAAGAAATAAACTAGGAAAACATTTTCATATTGAAGGGTTCTGATAAAGGCCTCATTTTAAAAATATATAGAGAATTGATTCAAATTTATAAGAATTCAAGGCATTTTCCAATTAATAAATGGTCAAAGGATATGAACATGAAAATTGAAACCATTTCTAGTCATATGAAAAGATGCTCTAAATCACTATTGATCAAAGAAATGCAAATTAAGACAACTGTGAGAACCATTATACAACTCTCAGATTGGCTAAGATGACAGGAAAAGATAATAACGAATGTTGGAGGGGATGTGGGAAAACTGGGACACTGATGCATTGTTGGTGGAGTTGTGAACGGATCCAACCATTCTGGAGAGCAATTTGGAACTATGTCCAAAGGGCTATTAAAATGTGCATATTCTTTGACCCAGCAGTATTCCTATTATCCTTATATCCCAAAGAGATCATAAAGGAGGCAAAGAGTTTATGGCAGCCCTTTTTGTAGTGGCAAGAAACTGGAAACTGAGTGGTTGTACACCAATAGGAGAATAAATGAATAAGTTACAGCATATGAATGTTATGGAATATTATTGTTCTATAAGCAGGATGATTTTAGAGAGATCTGGAGAGACTTACATGAACTGATGCTAAGTGAAATGAGCAGAACCAAGAGATCATTGTATACAGCAACAAGATTATACAGTGATCAATTCTGTTGGTCATAGCTCTTTTCAACAATGAGGTAATTGAAGCCAGTTTCAATGATCTTGTGATGCAGAGAGCCATCTACACCCAGAGAAAGAACTGTGTGAATTACAACATAGCATTTTCACTCTTTTTGTTTTTGTTTGCTTGCATTTTATTTTCTTTCTCATTTTTTTTCCTTTTTGATCTGATTTTTCTTGTGCAGCAAAATAACTATATACATATGTATACATATATTGGATTTAACATATATTTTAACATGTTTAACATAGATTACTTGCCAGCTAGGGTGGAGGGAAGAGGGAGGAGAATTTGGAGCACAATAAGAGTCAATGTTGAAAAATTATCCATGCATATGTTTTGAAAATAAAAAGCTTTAATTAAAAAAAAAAGACAAGCAGCTTTTAAAGATTTAAGAGTTCTGAACAATGTATATTGATGAACCATTATTCCAGAGGACTGGTGAGCAATACCACCCTGCCCCTGACAGAGAAACGATAAATTCAGGTGCATTATAAGGCATATATTTGTGAATATGACTGATTCAAAAATAGGTTTTGCTTAACTCTGCATATCTGTTACAAGGGATTTTTTTCTTCTTTTCCTCCAACATGGGTGACATGAATTGAGAAGAGAAAATAAATTTTTGTTAAAAGTCAAAAATTAAACAATTACCATCACAAAAATAACTATAATCTTGTCTCTCTCTCATCCTTCAAAGATACAGTATTTTCTCAAACAAGAACAAAACTCAAAAATCCATGTAGGTAGAGTAGACAAAATCTCAATAGGAAGTTTTATGAGTTCACTTGTTGGGAGAACCTAAGACTCCAAAGGCATAAGATCACCTCAACTTTTCAGCAAACTTTGATTTAACTTTTTATATTAAGGTCCCTCTTAATGAAGTTGTACTCAATGTTCTTTGTTTAGGATATCTAAAAACTCTTGTCTATATCAGGAGATGTCTATTTTACTGCTGATTACCTAGATATTAGTTACCAATATTGGTTTTTATTTCACTCAATACATTGAAAACTAGTCATCATCATTCCTCTGTGGGGAAGTTGAATATAATCTTTCCTCCCACCTAAAAATTAGCATATGATAAATTTACTGATAAGTTTGCAAAAATAGTCATTTTTCATTCCCCTACTTGTTAATCACTTACTTGAAAACATAATGAATCGGGGCAGCTAGGTGGCACAGTGGATAGAGCACCAGTCTTGAATTCAGGAGGACCCGAGTTCAAATCTGGTCTCAGATACTTAACACTTCCTAACTGTGTGACCCCGGGCAAGTCACTTAACCTCAGCCTCAAAAAAAAAAAAAAAAAAAAAAAAAAAAAAAAAAATATATATATATATATATATATATATATATATATATATATATATATATATATATATATATATATATATGAAAAAAATATATTAAAAAAACATAATGAATCCAACAAGACAGAATATGTTTTGGTAACATATACAATCATATAATCATAATAATCATATACAAATGCTCAATTTATAGTTATGAAGTGGGGAGTCCATAAACATTATGATAACTGCTCTCTCTTTAAAGTGAGTAACTTATGTGCAAGGGGCAAAAGGGATTTTATTTCAAAGTAGACTCTGTAGTTTATTAGCTTTATAGATCAATGAAGTTAAAAAGTAATCATTGAATAGAAAAGAATCTAGAAGAAAGCCTGGCATTGAGATTGGATTGAAATTTTATAAAGGTAATGATTATTTCAAGTCATAAAACAAGAAAACAAAACCAAAGAAGAAAATAATATTATTCTACTGGCTGCATTAATAATGAAAATTCAAAATCCAAATATTGCAAGATCATTTGCCAGTTCATTTTCTGAAATTAAATCAAATAATCATCAAAGTACTCCAGATCTAAATCCTTGAGGATTTCTTGAACATTGTTATCTTCTTTAATATCTGAGTCATAGCCCCACTGTGGTATAAAAAATTACCTCAAAATTTGAAAAGTTTAATTATCTATTCTTTTATCTAAATAAAGTGATTCTTTCAAAAATTTACATATGCATTTACTACTAAAATTGATTGTATATCGTTTATATGGGCTCAATGTGCACACTAGTGGAGAATTTGTGCCCTCTGGTGGTTAACAGAGGTGATTCAGATTTAGAATTTGATGTTTAACAGTATCTCAAAATTGATCATTGCTAAGCCATGTTAAAATTCATAAAATGTAGTTGAATACTCTTTCCTGTAAATAAATCAACACTTCAGAGATGAAAATGTACTTATATACCAATGGAAGATAATATGGCCTTCACCAGAGAATCAATTATATTTTAAAAGTAACTCCTTTAAAAACAACAACAACAACAACAACAAAAAAAAAAAAAAACAAACAAACAAACAAAAAAAGTAAGTTGTTTATTTTTAAAATATTTATTTTATTTTAAGAATTATAAACATTTTTCATTGAATCTTTGAAAATAAATCATTAAAGAGTCAAACTTAATGAATAATTATCACTTCTAACTAGTATGGTTGTTAACTTCTCAAGAAATTAGATACTAAAATATTTATTATGTCAGGAAGATAAGACAATTAACCAGTTCTAGAACTCTGGGCAGTTTTAGTTTCCTAAGCCATGAAATGGCAATAAAAAATTAGCACTTTCCTCATGGAGATGACACGATCAAATAAGATTATGTAAGAATTAATAAGAGATGTAATGTTTTTTGCAAACTTTAATGTATTATATAAGTGCTTGATTAGAAGTAATGTATGGAAGGAGAATATAATTGTGTTCATATATATATACACACACATATATATATTTATATATGTCCCAAAAGTTTTAGTGCAGTTTTAAACTTTTAAGGTACAATGATTCTCACATCTGATTTTGCAGTTAGATTTGGTCTGACCACATCTTCATCTCAAAATCTACATCTATATCTATACTAGTGTCTACATTTATATCTATCTTCACTGTGCTTTTCTCACTAATTAATACACAGTTCTCTGGTAAGCCATTATTCAATGGGCTACTTGTTGGTGGCTCTTCTGGATCTCCTTCCTTTAGGCTATGTAATCCCTTTGATGATACACCATATTTATAGAGCTATCACTACAGCCTATCAATCAATAGCTATATAAAGATACCCTGCCTTGCATAATTAATTGGTTCCCATAAACATTCAGGGAACCAATGAATTACATAAGAATGATGTTTATGCACTTTCAATAAACAAGAGAATGACAGGAAGCTGACTCAAGGGACTTAGTAATGGTTAGAGCTTGAGGTCTAAAAGTCTGAAGCAAAGGCAAACACATTTTATATTGGAGTTTCATAACAGAATATCTGATTATTGTATATTAATAACATGAGTGTGTAAATATTTTGGCTAGGAAACATTATATAAGACAAAATGTTTTAAATGCTCAAAGTAGATGTTTGCCATTTTTCTGCCATTTTTGCCTAATATTGTATTTCATTTCACCTTTGTAAATAGTAACTAATTAAGTACTGTCACTCATCCTCAATCTGTGCACCAATTTGTCTTTCATCCTTGATTTATATATCCTGCCCCAATATCCATCATTAAATCTTGCATTTAAAACTCATTTTCCCATTAAATAATAAAAAATTATAAAAAAAATTCTTAAGAAGAGAAATTAGAAATTTGGATATCTCCTAGGTCCTCTACAAAGAGGGCTGCCACAAACATTCTTGAACATCTTAAGATCTCTTTGGGATATAAGCCCAGTAGTAACACTGCTGGGTCAAAGGGTATGCACAGTCTGATACCTTTTTAAGTATAGTTCCAAATTGTTCTCCAGAATAGCTGGATGTATTCACAATTCCACCAACAATGCATCAGTGTCCCTGTTTTCCTACATCCCTTCCAACATTGCGCATTATCCTTCCCTGTCATTCTAGCCAATCTGACAGGTGTGTTGTGGTATCTCAGCGTTGTCTTAATTTGCATTTCTCTGATTAATAATGACTTGGAACATCTTTTCATATGGCTGGAAATAGTTTCAGTTTATTCGTCTGAGAATTGTCTGTTTATATCATTTGACCATTTATCAATTGGAGAATGGCTTGATTTCTTATAAATTAGGATCAATTCTCTATATATTTTGGAAATGAGGCCTTTGTCAGAACCTTTGACTGTAAAAATATTTTCCCAGTTTATTATTTCCCTTCTAATCTTATCTGCATTAGTTGTCAAACCTAGATTTTCTTAATCCCAAATCCAATAGTCATTTCTCTATACTAGAGGGTCTCTCACTTTAGTCATGTTGTTAATTGCTCTAAAACTGCCTCTATTTCTTACTTTCTTTTAGTTTGATCATAGAATTATAGATTTAGACTTAAAATGTAGGCTATAAATTAATATGTATAATATACTGGATTTGAAAAGGACCTTCAAAGCCACCTACCTAGATAAACCTTATCAATTTACAAATTAGGAGACTGAATCTTAGAGAAATGGTGACTTGGTAATAACAATAAATTACTAGCTGGTTAATCACTTCAAACTAAGTAGAATGGTTATCATTACACCTTACACTTTACACCTTAGATATCTCCCTTTCACCATTTTATAGATAAGGAAACTGAAAAGTTGTAAGAGATTTACCTCACATTGAACAAGCAAGAAATGGTGGAGATAAGGATTTGAACTCATACATTCCTGATTCCAAATTTATCTCTTCAACCATTGTCATCTCATGGTTTTGAGGTCTGATTTCTCCAAGTATGGCACCTTTTCTGCTATCCCAAGAACAACAACAACAAAAAATTTGTGAAACACAAACTTCTGACAATTAAGACTTTAATATTATTTCATGTTCATGCTATCCTGTTCTCTTCATTTTTGGTGACGATTTGCTGTTTAAAGTCTAACAGGAAGATAGCTTCCCAGTAGATCCTGATTTTATAATTAAATAAAGTTAGTTCATCAGTCATCAGCCTGGCTAGCCAATGTTTCACATCAAGTTTCCATTATTCCAAAATACTTTCTCTCTTATTTGGAGTTGAGGAGAAAGCAGATGCCTCTTGCAAGACCTTAGACTATTGTGTAATATTAAGTTACAGGGTTTTGTTTTTTTTTTTTCCTTCTTTGAGTGAATTTTGATGTAAGGGTAAGGGAAATCAGTGAATGAGAACTGGTTTCCATTGTGCACATAGCCTTCAGCTGAGAGTAGCACCCCTCCTTGCACTATTTAAGAGAGTGACACAGGAGAAAGAACAGTCACCCAGGGAGCTGCCAAAGCTAGAGAATTGTCAAAGAAAATTCACAGCATATTTCCAGTAGTGCTTAGCCTGTGGAGCCTGATTCAAACAGAAGGTTTTGTATACTTCAAGACAGTGTTTGCCAGATCAACAAAGCTAGATCAGAGAAATTCCTTATGGTGATCTCTTTGAGATTCCACTCACAGAATAAGTCTCAATGGAACAAAAGTCAAAATAGTACTTAGGACATAGAGAACAACTGTAATGTGTAAAATCATTGGATTGGGTTGGATTTGACACAGCCAACAATGTCAGTGATTTTTTAAAGATTTATTTCAGTTCCCACACATATTTATATTCTCAAATATTTGCATAGCTTTCTTAGGGAAAAAAAAGAATGGGTGGATGTAGTCTGAATGCAGATTGAAACAGACTCTATTTTAACTTTATTTTTCTTGTTTTGGTTTTTTAATGTTTTCTTTGATAACATGATTAATATGAGAAAATGTTTTACATGACTCCACATGTATAACCTATATCAAATTTCCTGCCTTCTTAATGAGAGAAAGGAAGAAGGGAGAAAATTTGTAACCCAATTTTTTTTAATGAATGCTAAAAATAATTTTAAATGTAATTGCAAAAAATACATTTTTTAAAAAGAAGAAATGAAAGAAATGCTAATATTTGCAGTTTTAAATATCTTACACAGTATCTTTTTCAACATTAGTAAATTCTATAATCTATAATTCAGATGATGTTGCTCTTAAGATCAATGATGTAATAGCCATAACAGTAACTGGGTAGCTATGGGAAATTTTAATATGCAGCCAAGTTAGATCAGATATTATGATATTCTTTCTACTTTGACTTTTCATGACAAAGTGGGTAAAGTACCAAATGTGTAGTAGGGTAGATCTGGGTTTACATTTTACCTCTAATAGTTGCTAGTTGTGTGACTGTGATTAAATTGCTTAATCTTTCTGAACCTTCCTTTCCTCAGCTATAAAAAGAGGGTAATAATCCTGGAATACCCATCTCCCAGGATTGTAGAAAAACTTGCATGATTTAATAAATGTAAAAGATTTTGTAAGCTTTGAAGAACTACATAAATGGAAGTTATTGTTGTAATTGTTGGATTACTTATAGTTATATTATTTGATTATCTAATAAAGTCACGCCTGGGCCTGGAATCAGGAAAATTTATCCTCCTAAATTCAAGTATAGCTTCAGATGTTACTAGCTGTGTGACTTTAGGCAAGACACTTACTCCCATTCGTTTTAGTTTTCTCATCTGTAAAAATGAGCTGCAGAAGGAAATGGCAAACCACTCTATTATCATTGCCAAGAAAATCCCAGATGAGATCACAGAATTAGACATGTCTGAAATGACTGAACAACAAAAGTATAAAAAAGGCGAAATATTACCGTAAGAGGATAAAATTTACTTAATTGATTGGGGGATAGGGATGGAGGGAAGAAAAAAAGGAAATTCAGGAAAAAAAGTAAGGAAGAAGGTGTTAGTTAAGATGGGCTTGGAAGAATAGGTGGGATTTCAACCAGTGCAGGTGGGGGAATTGGGGGAAGTCAAGGATTGCAGTCCAGATAAAAGGCATATGAGGACAGAGACAAAGAAAGTCAGAACAAATTCAGGGACAGACGAATATCACATTTCTCAGGAGTATAAAGGAATAGTGTGAGATAAGTATGGAGAAGTAGGTAGGAATCTGAGTGTGAATAATCTAGAATGGACTTTCTGTCACAGAAAAGATAATTAAGAATTACCAAGAATTAATTGAAATCCTGGAATCTCAAATTTGGAAGGGAGCTCAGAGACCATGTGATCCAAACTGCACAAGAACAAAAATTCTTTCTACATTATCCCCCCCACCTGCAAATGTAAATCCAGTTTCTATTTGAAAACCTCTACTGACACCTTAAAAGACACCTCTTCCTTTCTCCAACATCTTTAATTGTTAGTAAATTTTCCCTACATCATTTAGTTATTGGCCAAAAATAAATGGAAGACAGGGACTGAATCTCTGCACTGGAAGAACTCTGAATCTAACCCCTGTGGACCAATAATACTTATAAATAGAAAAAAAAGAAAAAAATAAACTAATTTTTTTTCTAATTTGAGCATTTTAATGAAATTGATTTTGATTAAAGTTTATTGCCAAGAATACTAATAGTTTTATATAGGAACTCCATTCATTTATTCAATTATCAATTCATTCATTCAATTATCATTCATTCAATAATTAGCCTATGTGAATTAATCCAATCATTCAAGAGTCATTTATTGTGTCTACTACTATGTGCCAAGCAATTTCCTGGAAATTCAAAGGGGAAAATGACCAGTCTTTGTTCTCAAAGACTACATTCTTTTACATGGATACATTTAAATAAATACAAAACATGTAAAATATGAATGCAATACTGAAACTTCCTCCATTTGTTAGTAAAGTTTCATTAAAAAAGTAAGAAAAAGATAAATCCTCAGATATCAGAAAGTGAAGACTAACAGCTATAATGTGTCAGATTCACATCAATAACTATTATCAAAAGAATTATATTAAAATCCTTAAATTTTAATTGTGAGATGAAAGCTTCTTATTTTAGGCTCTCAGGCAGTATTGTGTTTCAGTCATGAAAGAAGGAAACATTTCTGAACTTAACACCCAGTAGAGTAAAGCAAACTGATTTCAAATTCTTCAAGTATTGAAAAACAAAGATTTTTCAACTGGTATTTTGGCAAAGGTTGCTCCCTGGCTCCAGGCCTGCTTGTTTGGAAAGTGAACACATTCACAAAGTGGACAATGTCCTCCTCTAGGATACATTGGCAATGTCCTACTTATTTATACATCCTGTGGTGAAGAACAAAACTTCTATTTGAAATAGGTATTCAGAACAGGTTGTCAAAATAATTCCCTCTGCTTAAAACCCTTTACCTCATCCACCAATGTTCTGAATTGCTTGGATTGTGAATACCCTAGACATCCAAAAACAAAAGTAATTCTGAGGCAATTCTGGGAAGCAGAGCAAAAACTTGACAAGGAATGAAGAGACTTGTATTTTGTTCCTGGCTCTTCCATTAACTTACTCTGCAGGGAAGTCACTTAACCTCACCATGTTTCCATTTCTACATCTGCAAAACTGTGATAATTTATCATTTTGTATTATGAGCTCACTGGATGGAAGGCATGGGTTTCCTTAATTCCACTGTCTCCCAAAGGGCAGCAAAAGTCTGCTGATGCCTTTGAGAAGCTCAAAATATAAGTTCTGTGAAATACAAAATGGGCCTTTTCAATATGAATCTATCTATCTGTCTATCTATGTGTATATATATATATATACACACATATATATATATGTATATATATATATATTCATTATTCAGTAAGCACTTATTAAATGTCTATTAAGCACAAAGTACTATGTACTGGATTAGGAATGCAATGACAAACTAGAAAATGGTTTTTCCCTCATGGAATTTGCATAGAAGGAAGACAATTTATTTACAGATAGTAAATATAAGGTAATTTTAAGGAGGCAGAAAACATCAACTTCTAGAGCAAAGTTTCTTAATCTTTTTATGTCAGGCACACTTTGGTATTCTATTGAAGCCAATGAACCCCTTCTTAAAATAATCTTTAAATTCAATTTAATAATATAACTAATATAATAAAGTAAAATAAAGATGTCAGATTTTCCTAAGTAAATTCACAGATCTTCTGAAATCTATTCATGGCTCTCTTAGGGATAGGGAGTAAGGTCCACAGATCCCAGATTCAAAATCCCTTTGAATCAATGGGATCAAGAAAGGCCATAGAGTAGTTTATTTCAATGAAAAAAAAAATAGTTTCTTCTATTAGTGTTGGGATTTTCAAAACATCCCTAAGATTTTAGAATTTCTTTAGAGAATTAAACATCAAAGTGGCCGTAGAGCTACTGTATATCTTTTTCACAATATTTTTGGGTTAGCCATAGAGTTTAATTCTAGTCCAAGAAAAATAAATTTATGTGAGAAAATGAATCAAAATTTGAAATTCATGCAACACTCATCACTAAGTTGAAAAGACAGGCATCTCTTGTGGTACATAAGGACAGGACATTAGATGTCAAATAAGAAAGCCTGAATTTGAGTCTTAGTTTTGCCTTTAAATAGTTATGTGTCCTGAAAACTGACTGAAACTCACCAAGTCTTAGTTTAGTCAGCCTTAAAATGGGGAGGATAATACTTCTATCTAGTATTATCTTAAAGAGCATTGAGGAACAATAGTTAAATGTAATCTACTGTACTTTAAAACAATCCCAAAATTGGTCAGTCCCTAGAAGAAAATGGATGGGTAGTTACTAAAATATTTATAAGTAAACATATTTTTGCTTCTGAAAAATTGGAAATTTTTGGAGGAGTATTCCATTGTCTAATGAATAGAATTCATTTTTAGTTGTAAACAATATTCAAAAGGAGAATCTGCTCCTTATTAATTGAAGCACTATAACATCTTTCTCAGACTCGAAAGATGATAGTCAAAATATTGACTCTCTTCATATTTCAGTGTCTCCCTTCTGTGATATGTTAATAACATCATTTGAGTTTTATTTTACCAAAGTATCAAGAATCTTAATCTGAAGTCCATAAAGCAGTTTTAAAGTTTTAAGTGTGAGGCATTTTTTAAAGTACATTATTAACTTATTAACTTTTGCAAACATTTACCCAGTTCAAATACTTACAATTAAAATTAGGAAGTAGAAAGAAAATTATTTTCAACACATTTCAAATCCACTCAAAAAATTTTATTACATTCTCAGTGGCATATTTAGAGATCCAACATGACATATTTAATTCACACAAGGATGTCAAAAGTCTTTTGGTAACATAGCTCAAAAATGAAAAGCAGATTATAACTATTTTCATTTCCTCAGCTCTTAGGATTCAGACAAGAATCAAGTCAAGAAGGTCATTAGTCCTAAACAGAGCTCATCAGATTGTACTGATAATCCAGTTACTGAGAAGAAAAGAAAATATCTCTAATTTGAAATCATATGTGGAAAAATGTGATAGAAAGGACAAAATAGAGTAGGCATAAAATTATGAGGAAATAATAAAAAAGACAAATGATTCCCCCAGACCATATCACTTTGCATTTATTTTGTACATGTTCATATGTATGTGTCTATATGTAAATAAATATATGTATATGCAGCATCCATATATACACATATAAATATCCATACATATGTGTCATATATACATGTACATAAACACATTTCTACACACATACACATGTGTGTGGCATCTGTGTGTTGTGTATGTGTGTGTGTAATGTCCATGCAGTTCAAGGGCAGACTCTTTGTTTACTTTCAACATTTAATTCCTAGGATCTAGCCCAGTGGGAGCAAATGAACACACTTAATAACTGCTCACTGATTGTTTGACTAATGGATAGCAGCTAACCTGAATCCATCTTTCCTATACCAATTTCCTCTATATTGTCTTTAATAGAAGTAAGGAAGAAACAAAATCCATCTATATTGTATAAACAATGCTTACATAGTTAAATAATGTTGTCATCTTTCTTGAGAGCACATCATCTTGGTTTCTTTAGCCATAATTTGCTGATCTTACATATCATCGCTTCAAATCATTGCTGGGTAGAAAACATATTACAATATCAAAAGTTGGGGGAGAGCAAATATTTTCAAGAGTAATATTGGTTAGATGGACAGATTAAGTTTTCGGAAACCAAAGGAAAACCATTTCAGATGTTGACTTAGTTGCTTTATTGCAAATCATTATTTCCTCAATCTTATGAATAATACAGATTCTGTTCTACTATACTTAAACAGGAATTTCATTCTCATGTCCTTTTGGAAATATATATACATATATATATATATATATATATATATATATATATATATATATATATATATATATATATATATATATATATATATATACGTATATATATATATATATATACGTATATATATATATATATATATATATATATACGTCAAAAACCATTCTTATCCTGAGGAAAATGGATGATAACAGCTCTAGAAAATAACATGGAAGTTATGGCCCCATTACAATTATTTAAGTCAACAGAAATCTCTCCAAGGTTCTCTATCATCTGTATGAAGAAGACCATAGTAATATACTTTACTGAACTGATTTCTAAAATTAAAAGTATTGGGAATAATTTGTAAATTTAAAAGCGTTATAGTATAGTATCTAGGGTACTATTTAAATCTTAGTTATAATAATAATTATTATTATATGCACATTTATTTTTAGTTAAAGTTTTAAAATTGAACTAGGTGGTACAGTGGGCCTAATCAGTCTCACACAATTTACTTTAAGTAAATTAAAGTGTTTCTGCCTCAGTTTCCTCAATCTAAGAAGGGAATAATGATAGCACCTATCTCCCAAGATTGTCATAAGGATCAAATGACATAATATTGGTAAAAGGAACACTTTCTGGTACATAATAAAGGCTTAATAAATGCTTGTTTTCTTCTATACCCCATCTCCCTCCAACCTGCACCACACTGGGAAAAATAATTTAGTTTTGTTTTTTACTAAAGTAGCAAAAAACTTTAGTCATTGAAATTATTAGCTATCAAAAATATAAAGATAAATTATGCTTGATATCAAATCAATTATTATTTTATTGGCTAAACACTTTTATAATGATATTTTTCACTAAATTGAAACTCTGATTATTAAATAGCAAAGTGTTTTTCACTTAGTCTCCATTTTCTCCAGAAAAAATGATGCATATGGGTATGTGACTCAAAAATTATTAGAAATGTGCTATCAGGCGCAAAAAGTATTGCTTCCCCCCACACACCTTTAAAGTCATAGGCCAACATTATCCACTTTAAATAAATTACATCTTGTGTTTTTGTTTTTTTTTTTTTTTTTTTTTTTTTTTTTTTTTTGGTGAGGCAACTGGGTTAAGTGACTTGCCCAGGGTCACACAACTAGTCAGTGTTAAGTGTCTGAGACCATAAATTACATCTTGTTACTGTTATTTTAATAATATATTGTATTCCTCTAAAAATACAAATGACTAAAATACTAAATTAGATTGTTATGCCATTGGGAAATGTGTCATGATAAATATTACTGTGGTGAACAGATGCCAAGATGGTGATCTGATGGATTCCAATGTAACAAGGATAGTTAAACCACATAGTTCATCTTCATACAGAAAAAAATAACAAGCATTATCATTAATTCAATCAATAAACATTTAATGCTAAGCACTAGGGACACAGACAACAGTGAAAATAGCCTTAACCTTCAAGGAACTGAGATTCTAGTGGAGGAGACCACATTAGCGTATATATTATATACATAATATATTCAAAATAAATACGAGATAATTTTGGGTGAGAGCACACTAAAAGAGGAGAGGTTCATGAAAAGGTTCATGTAGTAGATTGTACTTGAAGGAAATTTTTGAAAGAAATTGGGAATTTTAAAGCATGTAAGTGAGGAGGGAGTGGTTGGCCAAAGCAAGAAAAGGAAAGCAGGTAACGGAGCAGTAAGTTATTATGGCTAGTCTATAAAGAGTTAGGAAGGGAATGATGAAGAAGAATATTGGAAAGACAGGAAGAGTCCAGACTGTTTAAAGATTTACATGCCAAATAGAAGAAAGCATATTGACCACTAGATGATGGGAATAACTGGAATTTACTTATTCAGGAAAAGAAGTAAGGCAACAAATTCACTTATTGAGACTTTTCACTAGTCTAAAATATTTGTCATAATGCAGTTGGGGTGGACTTTTAGGAAGGTTAGTCCTTGAAGTATGTGTATACATGCATATATATGTGTGTGTGTGTGTGTGTGTGTGTGTGTGTATATTCCCTGAGTGGGCCCAGTCCAAATGATCATGCAGAAATGCAAAACTTCAGGATGAGTTTACTTACATACATTATGACTTATGGGCTTGTACTGTATGTTGACAGAAAGTTATTTCTCTAGCTGGCTATGGAGCCAGAAGAACTAAAGACTTAGAAATCTCTAAGCCAGATCTTAGGAATCAGTTCCTAAAAGTAGACCACCTTTGTTGCTTTTTTCTGCAGTTGGGGGAGGCAGAACTTGGAGCTGGTTCAAAGAACAGGATGTGGTAAGAGCTACATCTGTTTCAACTGACTTTATAATTATTTTTTCCTAATCTTGGGGGAAAAAATTGTGTGACTTCAAGAGATTCAGAGAAATCATCTGAAATCCCATTCCTTGTTAATTGAATAATAACAGTAGCAGTAGTCACCAAAATAATAATAGTTGATGACAACGGAAGTGTCACTGTAGATTAAGGTGAAGAGATATTCAGGAAGGACAGTGGAAGCATTAGGACACATGATTCCTAGACAGAGAGAAGTTCTGGCTATGTAATATAGAGATTCCTGACAAGAAGTGATAGTTGCCACATGCATTGGCAAATTATATTATATTGACTTCTATTGTCTAAATCTGTGCCTCATTGACATTGCACTTTTAGTTTGAATGCATTTCACCAAGAGTCCTTGCACATATAGGGGCATTTTGCACCTCAGTTTTGGAACAGAATGTTTTATACCAGTTACTTTTATTATGCTTTCTCATTAAATATCTTTTCCAAAAATTAATGGAGGCTGGGTGCTCTAATTGTTAATACTGAACAAACTGGTGGGGGGTTATGATCAAAAGTATTAAAATCCCCAAACCTTAGAGATACTTCTAGAACCTCAAAAGAAAATTATCGATAGCACTTTTTTCACCAATGTGAACAAATAAACAAACAAAAAAATGTACATGCACATGCTAAATGAGTAGAAATCCTGTTTCTTTTATAATCTTCCTTTTTTCACCAATGTGAACAAATAAACAAACAAAAAATGTACATGCACATGCTAAATCCTTTTTTTATCCTTAGATGTTTTTGTCAATTATAGATTCTTAGGTTCTCTATTACCTGTTCTTGTTTCTATGTTTTGTACATGCATTTAAACAATGTAAATTGGTTGATCACTTTTCAATGCATGCACATTAATCTTTTCATACAAGTCTCTTTTTTTCCTAATCAGAATTATTCATCTTGATGTTCTCAGAATTTTATTTTGGGATCTTTCCATCTCTTGGTCTGACTTCCCTTCAATACATTAGATTGTAACCTATCCTTTTTCAGAACCTTTTGAAATATGCTCTCTCAAAGTTTAAGCCATATTTCAGACTATTCTTAGCTTTCTTCTTTCTTGCTTACAAATTCTAAGATGGTGTGGTCATAATTCTCCAAAGTTTCCATTCCTTTTTTCTCTAGCAATAAAAAAAACATATTTATTTTTTGGCAAGAATTGTGTATAGACTAGGTATTGATAGTTTTATCAAACCCAAAGACCCCAGCTTTTGGGATAAGAACTCAAAGTTTGACAAAAATTGCTGGGAAAATTGGAAATTAATAAGACAGAAACTAGGCATTGACCCACATTTAATCCCGTACACCAAGATAAGATCAAAATGGGCTTGTGATGTAGTCATAAAGAATGATATTATAAATAAATTAGAGGAACATAGGATAGTTTACCTTTCAGACTTGTGGAAGAGGAAGGAATTTATGACCAAAGAAAAACTAGAGATCATTATTGATCACAAAATAGAAAATTTTGGTTATATCAAATTGAAAAGTTTTTGTACAAAGAAAACTAATGCAGGTAATATTAGAAGGGAAACAATAAACTGGTAAAACATTTTTACAGTCAAAGGTTCTGATAAAGGCCTCATTTCCAAAATATATAGAGAATTGACTAATTTATAAGAAATCAAGCCATTCTCCAATTGATAAATGGTCAAATGATATGAACAGACAATTCTCAGATGAAGAAACTGAAATTATTTCTAGTCATATGAAAAGATGCTCCAAGTCATTATTAATCAGAGAAATGCAAATTAAGACAACTCTGAAATACCACTGCACACCTGTCAGATTGGCTAGAATGACAGGGAAAGATAATGTGCAAAGTTGGAGGAGATGTGAGAAAACTGAGACACTGATACATTGTTGGTAGAATTGTGAATACATCCAGCCATTCTGAAGAATGATTTGGAACTATGCTCAAAAAGTTATCAACTATGCACATCCTTTGATCCAGCAGTGTTATTACTGGGCTTATATCCCAAAGAGATCTTAAAAAATGTTTGTGGCAGTCCTCTTTGTAGTGGCCAGAAACTGGAAACTACGTGGATGCCCATCAATTGGAGAATGGCTGAATAAATTGTGGTATATGAATGTTATAGAATATTATTGTTCTGTAAGAAATGACCAAATGCTTTCAGAGAGGTCTGGAGAAACTTACATGAACTAATGCTAAGTGAAATGAACAGGACCAGGAGATCATTATATACTTCAACAACAGTACTATATGATGATCAATTCTGATGGATGAGGCCCTCTCTAACAATGAGATGAGCCAACTCAGTTCCAATAGAGCAGTAATGAACTGAACCAGCTACACCCAGCAAAAGAACTCTGGGAGTTGACTATGAACCACTACATAGAATTCCCAATCCCTCTATTTTTGTCTGCCTGCATTTTTGACTTCTTTCACAGGATAATTGTACACTGTTTCAAAGTCCGATTTGTTTTGTTCAGCAAAATAACTGTTTGGACATGTATACATATATTGAATTTAATTTATAATTTAACATATGTAACATGTATTTGGTCAACCTGCCATCTTGGGGAAAGGGGAGAAGGAGGGGAAAAATTGAAACAAAAGGCTTGGCAGTTGCCAGTGTTGTAAAATTACCCATGCATATATCTTGTAAATAAAAAGCTATAATTAAAAAAAAAAGTCTCAACTATATAGCCATACTCTGTCTACTCAACCTTCAGAAATGTGCCTACTCAGCTCTGCTTTGCTGTTAAGCAAAGATAGAAAGGAGGGAAAGAAAAGTGAAAAACTGGTCAAGAAAAATGAAGCTAAAGGATAAATTGCTGCATAAAATTTAGAACTAATTTATAACTAATACATGACTAAAAGCAATGAATGCCTCTAAAGCTATTACCATATGTTCTTTAAAAAATTACACCACTGTCATATTTTTCATTTAGAATTACAAAATTAATAGCGAGTACTCTTTGACATGCATGATGTTATCACTTTGGGCAAAAGGTTGGAAATGGTGTGACACTGTGAAGTGTGCTATTTTGAGAGTCAGAGTACTTGTATTCAAATTCCAGGTCTACTAGTTACTTCCTGTGGGACTAATGGCAAATTTGCTATGTCCTTCTGACCCTCAGTTCCTCATCTCCAAAAAAAAAAAAAAAGGATTTGGACTAAATGATATTTAAGATTTCTACTAGATTCAAATCTGTGATCCTACAATATGATCTTATAAATCAGGAATTAACTACTTTGGTTTGCATCACTAAGAAAACTATTTTCAAAATGGTAGATCAAGTTGGTTCATAGGAATTCTTCAAATTAGGCAATACCACTATGAATTCCAGATTTTATTGTCTTTCCAAATCCATTTCTTTCTTTCTTTTTTGGTATTATGTTTATTGTGACTCTGTTTCACAACTATTGGATTTTCAGATACCCCACCAAAGCTCTGTTTGTGCTTAGGCAACTATTGTGCTCATATCTTTTCCCCTCTCTTTATTATTCATATACTTTTCCAATATTGCCCTCCTTTCTGCTTTCCCAGCTCTTGAATTAATACTTTGTTATTTCATTAAAAAGCCTTATGGGTTATTATAGCTGGATTGGCATATTTAAGTGTCTCCAAAATATTCCTGTCACTGTCAAATTCTTCTGTGTTGAGTTCTAAAAATGTGCTCTATTACAATTGCAAAATGAAGAGAAACATACAGTACCTTTGCTCATAAACATTGTAAGAAATAACCCATGACAGCATTGAGGTGTTTTGGCTAAGTGGATTTTCTGAATTATGAATAATTCATTTATTAAACTGTTCAAAAGAATAAAATTCCATCAAAAATCATCTCTTTGATAGCCTTTCTGCACTGTCTACAGCACAACCCACATGTCTGTCACTAGGAAAGCAAATCAAATTCCAAATTTACGTATCGCCCCAAAAGAAGCAGCTGCTTAACATCTGCACAGAAATTTATTTTTCTCCACATAAGTTCAGAGTTTTCTAAGTCTGATTTGTTTAAATCTCTTCATACCCAGTTAGGTAGACCTCCAGATTCAAATTCAAGATTGTTTTCTTTTCATATTTAGCATTTCTGTGTTTATCCTCTGAAGCAATCCATTCATTAACCAGAGTCCCCAGTTAACTGGAATTTCTTTTTGTCTTCCAAGGAGAAAAAGCAACAGCATAAGGAAATAAAATAATATCAGAAATTCACTTTAAAATATAGTTAATTGCTCCTTGTCTCTTAATTTTAAAAAACCTAACATGATAAGTATGCAGGAGAAACCTTGAAAATTAAGAAGATTTAGAATTGATCCAACTCACTTCCAGTTGATCAATGATGGACAGAAATAACTAAACCCAGAGAAGGAACACTGGGAAGTGAATGTAAATTGTTAGCACTACTGTCTATCTACCCAGGTTACTTATACCTTCGGAATCTAATACTTAATGTGCAACAAGAAAATGGTATTTACACACATATATTGTATCTAGGTTATACTGTAACACATGTAAAATGTATGGGATTGCCTGTCATCGATAATTTGGAAAAATGAATACAAGGGATAATATTATAAAAAAATTACTCATGAATATATACTGTGAAAAAAATTCTAAATAATAAAAAAAAGAAGACTTAGAATTGGATGCCTTCTTAAGAGATCATTTCATAGATGAGAAATCTGAAATTCAGACACATGATCAACATAATTATTTTGAGTTTTAGTGCATTGTCTCTGACTTTATGAACATGGTCCAGGTTTCTCAGTGTCTGAGACAACCTTGAAAAAGAAGGTGACTTCTAGCATTGTTAAAGAGATTTTTCATAACTTAGAAATTCCTAAGACCAATGAAATCACAAAGACAGAACCCATCCTTATCTTTGAGTATTTAATTACACTAAAAATAATAATATGACAAATACATGTCATTTAAAAATTTGTAGTAATCCTATAAGATAGATATTGTGAATACTGTAATTCCTGTTTTACAGTCAGAGAAACTGAGGCTTAGGAATGTGAAGTAATTTGCCTCTGGTAACAATTAATAAATGTCTAATCTGGAATTCTATTCCTGTCTTTTCTTAACTCCAAATCCAGTGTTGTTTCCATAGGATTTGACTTGGTTTTATATCCCTAGTGCTTGGCATAATGCTAGGCACAGTTAGTAAATGCTTAAAAATGCTCTGTCCTCATAAACAATTTATTGATCTTTCAAAAATCATATTATCCAAACTTTTATTTTCATTTTTAAAATCAGGTAGATTTCCCTCTCACCAGAAATTTACTATCACTTTCCTCAGCCCTAGGCATTTTTGTTTGTAACTTGAAATTATTTACTGAGACAAAAATGGAAATTGGTCATCTCTCTCTCTGTTCACTGTTAAGTCCACAACACTCTTCAGACTTCAGAGGATGGAAGAGAAGAAAATAAACATTTACTTAGGGTCTAGTATGTGCCAGTCACTGTGCTCAGCACTATACAAATATTATCTCATTTTATCCTCACAACTCTTCAAGGTAGATGTTATTATTATCCTCATTTTACAGTATAGAAAATTAAGGTAAACAGAGGTTAAATAATTTGCCCCAGGATTACATAGCTAGCAAGTATTTGAGCCGGAGTTGAGCTGTGGGCCACCTAGCTGCCCCTGCAGCATTATCTGATCATTACTTAGAAAGGTCCAATTAGCTATAAGGTCATCATCTTTCTATGATTCACTTTAATAAACATTTATTTAGTATCTACCATGTGCAATTTGGGGGTAGCTAGGTGACACAATTGATAGAGTGTCAGGCCTGAAATCAGGAATAATTATCTTCCTAAATTCCAACCTGACCTCAGATACTTAACTAGCTGTGTAACCCTGGAAAGAAATGTTTATGGGAAGAAGATATATTGGTCACCTAATGAGAGGAAGACATAACTAACAGACTGTGTTCTCTGATGGATTATGTTTTCTTGATTAAACCACAATTCATTTTGAGCAATTGGACATTGACAATTATCATCATCTTTTCATAAAACAAACTTATTTACTAGATTTGATCATCATTTATCTAATTGATGGAAAAAAAAGTCTTGTTTGTCTCAGTTTTCTCATCTCTAAAATGAGCTATAGAAAGAAATGACAAACCACTCTAGTAGCTTTGCCAAGAAAATTCCAAATGAGGTCATGAAGAGTTGGATTTGGCTTTAAAAAAAAAGACTAAAATATGTAAATGATCATGAAATAATGAATAAAGAGTGGGTCCCAGAGCACAAAGAATATACTACTTCACTAAAGTTGTGTCTTTAAGTCCACTCTCTGGTACATATCAACTTCATGACCATTAACCAGTCATTTAAGTCTCAAGTTCCAAGCAACTCTCTAAACTTTTTTTGAATTGTAGGATATTTGCTGATTTGTATTGATAGAAGTTTTCTCATTAGGAATTTCCTATGCAGTGAAATCTCATTTAGGAATTACATTTTCACCATCACAACAATATGATTCTATGGTCCATTCTATGATATGCAGTTATAGTGTGAACTCACATATATATATATACATATATCTTGGAAAATCAGTATAAATATCTAATGAATTGGATTTAAAATTGAAATAAAGAACACTGATTTTAAGAATATGTTGGTAAATATTTAATGACACCCACTTGGAGGGGAAACAAGTACATAAGGCCCGCTTTTAACTTTACTCTGCATTAACATTTTCTCCATCATTTCTTAAATGTAGACAATCTACAAAAAACAAATCAAACCCTTATTTGTACTGTTTGCTGGTTTTCATATTTCAATGCTCACAATAAAAACTGAACAATTTTCTGAGAGCAGCTTTTGGATCTAACACCACCCCTGCCTAGATCTACGATCTTTGGGAGATCTGAAAGTTCCTTTAATGACTCCAAGATTCTCCCTGAAACAAAGGACCAAGATTTTAATACTAGTATTCTAACAATATAGTTTGATAGCCTTGTAATAGTATAATTTCCAGACAACTGAAAATAAATATGACTCAGAGGGAACTTGGTGTGAATAGGTTATGAGATATCACAAGCCAGAAATTACAAAGGAAATCTAGAAGTATAAAATCAAAGAAATATATAAGGTTCAGGAAGATATATTGGTCACCTAATGATAGGAAGCCATAACTAATAGACTGTGTCCTCCAATGATGTTTTCTTTATTAAAATACAATTCATTTTGACCTGTTGAACATTGTCAATTATCATCATCTTTTCATAAATCAAACTTAATTATTGAATTGGTCATCATTTATCTAACTGATGGAAGAAAACAGTGACATGGAGGTAAAGAAGGACTATTTTCCAGATGTGAAAAACCACCTGTGCAAAGGTATAGAGAAAGAGGTTGATCTTGAGGTCAGGGAAGATTTTAGAAAGATATTTTTCTAACTATTTTCATCTTTTTAATTTAATTGTTAAAATGCACATATAAGATTCCAAGAATTATCTTATGGGCTCTATTATAAATATATGCTTGGTCAAAGACCATTATTGTATACTAATGTATTTTATTTGGTATTGTTAGTTTCCCATTACAAAATCAAAATGCAAAATTGGAAATAAATGCTTTTTTAGTGGGGAAAGATGTGGCTGGCAGCTAGCCAGGCTCAGCTGAATACTGAAAGTCATTTATCAAACCTTCTGGACCCAGGAAAACCCAAAGTATGCCAAGCCCTTTTTCCTCTTAATTTTTAAACCCATGTGCATTTTAAGGGAAATGTAATCCGTATGTTTCTCATTCATTCACACTTAACTCATCATTGTGTCATTTTGTAAGAGCCTTTTGATGTCCAAGAAACCTTCTGTGTACTTTCATAAGCCTTTTTTTTCCCTTTTGGTCTTCAAACTAAGAAAGCCACATTTTAATTAAAGAAAAGAAGTTCACAAAACACAAGCTTTAAAAGATTCAAGTTCATTTGGATATCAGGTTCTCTTGCAAGTTCAAATGGCTTCTAGTTTTGTCCAAATTAAATCTACCATCTTTCCCTTACAAAGATTATTGGGAAATGTTTTGGCTAATAGGAATGGAAATTTTTCAGTGGAACACTAAATAATCTCTTCAAAACCATATTTGTCTAAATAAATAAGCTTCTAAACACCCTGCATTCAGACAATTTAAAATTCATTAAATACTAACTTGATTCATCTTTGATGAAGTATTTCTTAGAACAGAGCTTCTTAAACTTTTTGTACACACAAACCATTTTCACACAAGAAATTTTTACATGACCTCAGGTATATAGGTATATAAAGTAGGTATACAAATAAAATATTTACTGATAATAAATAATAATTTTGTAATGTTCGCATTCAGCTACAAGACTCCATATGGAGTTGCAAACCATAATATAAGAGCTAGGTCCTACAGGAAGATAGATGGGGCAATGGACAAAATACTAGAACTTGAGTCAGAAAAATCTTATTTCAAATTCAGTCTCAGACACTTATAAAGAATATTATTTTGGCTTAAAAGAGAAAGGGACCTATATGTGCAAGATTGTTTGTGGTAGCTCTCTTTGTAGTGACCAGAAACTAGAAACTACATGGATGCCCATCAATTGGAAAATGGGGGAATAAATTGTGGTATATAAATATTATGAAATATCATTGCTTTGTAAGAAAGGACCAACAGGATGATTTCAGAGAGGCCTGGAGAGATTTACATGAACTGATGCTGAGTGAAATGAGCAGGACCAGGAGATCATTATATATTTCAACAACAATACTATGTTACGATCAATTCTGATGGACGTGGCCATTTTCAACAATGAGATGAACCAAATCAGTTCCAATAGAGCAGTAATGAACTGAACCAGCTTCATCCAACGAAAGAACTCTGGGAGATGACTATGAAACCCTACATAGAATTGCCAGTGCCTCTATTTTTGTCCACCTGCATTTTGGATCTCCTTCACAGGCTATTGTACACTATTTCAAAGTCCAATTCTTTTTGTACAGTAAAACAATGTTTGGACATGTATACATATATTGTATTTAATTTATATTTTAACATATTTAACATGTATTGGTCAACCTGCCATCTGGGGGGGGGGAAGGAGGGAAAAAATTAGAACAAAAAGTTTGGTAATTGTCAATGTTGTAAAATTACCCATGCATATATCTGGTAAATAAAAACTATTAAAAAAAAAAAGAATATGATCTTGGGAAAGTCACTTAACCTCCCTCTATCTCAGTTTTCTGAGTGAAAATGATAGTATTAAATACATTCCAGACTTGTTGTGAGCATAAATGAGGTAATATTTGTATTCATTTTTATTGTTTGTTGTTATAAATAATGATAACCACATGATGTTGTTTAGGTCCACCTTACCTAGACTGAAAGCATTTGGTGAAATATATACAAGGAAAACAATGTAGAGTTTAATCCAAATAGTTTAAAAGTAAACAAACATCCTCTTCATCACTTATATTCTCCTACACCAATATAGATATTTCTTATTGATTGAAATAAAGACAAGGACTGAACCTGTGATTTTGTTGTTACAAGGAGCTCCCAAGTAAGAAAAAAAGTAAATTGTTTTACCTCTATCAAGATAAGCACTCTTGATATTAATGGTATATAGTAATTAATGCACAATAATAATAGTGATGATGGTTTTTGTGATAACAATACTTCATCTTTCCATAGGATTTATAAAGTGCTTTCTCAACCAAGAATTAACAGCCTAAAATGCATGATTGGGTCTTCTTCCTATGCTAACCATAGAACAATACTTTTTACAATGAAGCAAACCATCCTTCAATATTCTGTTCATTTGAAGCTTCCATATTCAGAGAGATCTTTACAGGCTTGTAAAACTATGCCCTATAATTCATGCTATGTAAAGTTCATTGAAAGGTATTAGAAATACTTAGGATGGAGTAGAGAAGATTTGAGGTAGAAGGCTGCATTAATAACTTAGTATTTGTAAAGTTATTAAATGGAAAGGGATTAAATTTATTAGGAATGCTGGGTAGAAGTTGTAAGTTACTAAATTTAGTATTAATTTTTTAAATACATGTAAGGTATTACGTAGAAGAGATTGCTTTTGTTTAGACATGGGTTATATTAGACAACTTCTGAGATGTCTTCCAATTTTGTGATTGTAGTTACAGCTAATAAGTACAGTGTTACCTCAGAATTCTTCTGCTTTGAAACTTGCCAGATTTGGTATTTGGGGCATTCTGGGGAGAAAAAAAATGCTTCATCACTTGATGATTGCTTGGCACTAGACACATTTGGTTCTTATCTTGGTTGAGCAATGGGGATGTAAGATTGGCCAGGCTTACTGCTCAGCCCTATCTGCTGCTGCTGCTATTACCCTTCATCATGGGTAACTCTTCCCCCAACAGTGTGCAGGATTAATTTGAAGCCAGTCCAGGATGCTGAGTTGTGAGTGTGGCTACAGAATATAGTCTGTGGGCTCCCAAAGCAGTAGAATTGGAAAGGGTACAAAATGTCCAGTATTCTCAGTAGGAGGAGAAACAGTAAGAATAGGAGCAGGCATGGCAGTGATAGCACCACGAAAAGCGGTAGAAACCCAGGCAAAGGTAGCAGCAGCAGCAAAGGACCCAGGACTCCTGGCAGCCCTAAGCCCCAGGCAGCAATCAGAGCCCTGGGAAGAGGAGGGCAAGGAACTATATCTTCCACCTCCATATTCAGGTCCCTCTCCCATCCTAGGAAGTGTTATGGGATTGGCGAGAGTATGAAAGTCATTATTGCTCAGAGCTGCCTAGTTTCTCCACAGCTGGAAGCTCCACTTGCTCCTTTGGGAAATTGATTGGGGAGGGACGGTTAAGTTGCAGACTGGAAATGTACTCCTTATGGGAAAAGTCAGTTTAATACTACTCATTTTCAGAATTCATCATGCCTTCTGGAACAAATTAACAATGAGTACTGAACTACCACTGTAAATTTGAGAATGAACACAAGCAACTATCCGCCTAGGGCAAAAGGAACCTGTTTCATTCCATTTAATGTATCAAAAAGTTAAGTAAGGAATACTCCCTTAATGTGGGGCAGAGGTGTCAGACTTGCATTCCTATAGGTCACAGAAAAAATTTGTATCATCTTTAAAGAAGTTTCTATTTAAGTTTGATACCAATAATGTTAAAGCATTGTTTTGAAGACTTACCAAAATGAAAGAGTATTTCCCCTTGAGCACCATATAGATTAAGTCCAAAAAGGAAAAAAAATAGTATTAGAACAGAGATAGACAGACAGACAGAGGCAGAGAGAGAGGCAGGAGGGATGAGAAAGAGAGGGAGACAGAGGGAAGGAGGAAGGGAAGGAGGCAGAGACAGAGGAAGGTGAGGAAAGGAGAGAGAGAGAGAGAGAGAGAGAGAGAGAGAGAGAGAGAGAGAGAGAGAGAGAGAGAGAGAGAGAGAGAAAGAGAGAGACACAGAGAGAGAAGGAGGAGAGGGAGAGGGATAAGAAGAGGTAAAGGAAGAGAGAAAGGGAGAGAGAGAGAGAGAGAGAAACAGAGAGAGAGAGAGAGAGAGAGAGAGAGAGAGAGAGAGAGAGAGAGAGAGAGAGAGTAGGAAGGAGGAAAGAGAGAGGAAGAGGGAGAAGGAAAGGAAGAAGGAGAGGGAAACAGAGGTGGGGGGAAGCATGGAGATAGAGAGCAGAGAGTTAGCCTCAAAGTAAAAGCCTAACTTCTGCTTTTGAAAAAATACTGGCTTGTGATGCCCGGGTTACTACCCTGGATGCCTTAGAATCAGCCAGAGTCAGGATAAGCAAAAGTCCTTGGTCTTTATTCTTGGTTATTTAGGGGGAGAAGTGAAGGGAATGGACACAAGTTCTACACAACCTCCCTTCTATTCGTCCACTGCAAAAGTGACTTTGGCTTGTTTTACTCCACCCCCTAATCCCTCCTACAAACCAGCACAGAATAATGGGAAGTACCATTTTCCAAGCATATGCTAATGGAGTATTGTCCAATAGGTAATTAGCCTTAAGTGCTGGGTTGTCTGATTCCAGTGCACCTACTCAGAGTTTCAGCCCTTTACACTGGCTATGTGACCTTAATCTCTTAGTGATCCCAAATTAATCTCTGGTTATAATTACCCAGGACTCATCAATCTGTATCAGTAGTGAGAGTTGCCTTGACAAAGAGATCTCTCCACAGAATTACAAGTGTGAAAAAAAAAACATTTTAAATTAAGAAACAGACACTAAACTCATCCACATTCTTATAATCCTGAATACTGTTAAATACAAGCATGATAAGAACTTTGAGCAATCCATATAAATTGTTGACAAAGATTTAGCCTTGGTGGAAGTAAAAATTTTTCTAATTGATTCATATCAAAATGAAATGGACTATTTTGGGATGTATTGAGCCACCCCTTACTGGAAGTATTTAAGCAAAAATCATGGAATCCATTATAAGCAATGCCTAGTTTAAGACCAATCTATGAAAGAATTTTGAAAGCAGATGTACAGAAGAAAGTTTACATTTAATATTTTTTTCAAATGTTATCTAAAATTATAGGCAACTGTCTCTTGATGGCTACAGTTCTATCTCAAGGAACTTTTTCAGGATACCTAATTTAATACACTGGCAGTGAAGTGGAAGTAAAATGGCATTGTGATAGACTTGTATTTGATAAGACTTTGCTTTGAATTCAGTCTCTTTCACTTCCATCTATGTTAATGAGTCATAGCCTTTCTCAATCTCAAATTGCCCAAATCCATAAAAAATGAGGAAACATAATATGCTTATAACACGTATCCCTAAGGATTATTGCAAAGCTAAGTGACTGAATAAAAATTATCTTAGAAATTTTAAAGCTATATAAATGATAATGACAGCTGACATAGGACTTTTTTTTTTAATTCATTTTTCCAAATTATCCCCTCCCTCCCTCCACTCCCTCCCACCGATGGCAGGTAATCCCATATATTTTACATGTGTTACAATATAACCTAGATACAATATATGTGTGTAAATACCATTTTCTTGTTGCACATTAATTATTAGCTTCCGAAGGTATAAGTAACCTGGGTAGATAGACAGTAGTGCTAACAATTTACATTCGCTTCCCAGTGTTCCTTCTCTGGGTGTAGTTATTTCTGTCCATCATTGATCAATTGGAAGTGAGTTGGATCTTCTTTATGTTGAAGATTTCCACTTCCATCAGAATACGTCTTCATACAGTATTGTTGTTGAAGTGTATAGTGATCTTCTGGTTCTGCTCGTTTCACTCAGCAACAGTTGATTTAAGTCTCTCCAAGCTTCTCTGTATTCCTCCTGCTGGTCATTTCTTACAGAGCAATAATATTCCATAACCTTCATATACCATAATTTACCCAACCATTCTCCAATTGATGGACATCCATTCAACTTCCAGTTTCTAGTTACAACAAAAAGAGCTGCCACAAACATTTTGGCACAGACAGGTCCCTTTCCACTCTTTAGTATTTCTTTGGGATATAATCCCAATAACAGCAATGCTGGGTCAAAGGGTATGCACAGTTTGACAACTTTTTGGGCATAGTTCCAAATTGCTCTCCAGAATGGCTGGATTCTTTCACAACTCCAACAACAATGTATCAGTGTCCCAGTTTTCCCACATCCCCTCCAACATTCATCATTATTTGTTCCTGTCATTTTAGCCAATCTGACAGGTGTGTAGTGGTATCTCAGAGTTGTCTTAATTTGCATTTCTCTGATCAGTAGTGATTTGGAACACTCTTTCAAATGAGTGGAAATAGTTTCAATTTCATCATCTGAGAATTGTCTGTTCATATCCCTTGACCATTTATCAATTGGAGAATGGTTTGGTTTCCTATAAATCAGGGTCAGTTCTCTATATTTTTTGGAAATGAGACCTTCTGACATAGGACTTTAAAGCTTACAAAATACTTTATTTACTTATATTAAACCACATAATAATTCTTTGAGATAACTATTAAGAGTATACTATCATAATGAAATTGAGTTTTAAGTAAATATTAAGAATACCATAGTTTCCATTTTAGACAAAAGAAAATTGAGGCAAGAGTAGGAAGATTAATTAGATAGCCAAAAGGAAAGAATTGAGGCAGAAATTAGTCAAGTAATACTCCAAGTGTGAGATAATGAGGAGTTGTGCCAGGATGTTGGCAATGCCATAGGAGAGATGGGATCAAGCATGAGAGATGATACGGAGGCAGAATCAAAAGGACTTGATTACTTTGGAGATAAGAGAGTAGGGAATACACTCCGTACATGCTTAATAAGATTAATTCACTAGTGCTTTGACTCTTGATTTGTATCTTATTGATCCTTTATTTATTTTGCTGATTGAATATTTTGGTTCTACCCCTAACTCTATTCCTGACTTTGCATGGATATCCTAGTATATACTTTGTGACCTATGGCTACTAGTTGCACTCTTCTCCATAGCAGCTAATGTTCCTTAAAGCCTAGTTATGAGCAAAAAACTCATCAACCTCCCAATCAAGCCCGTAAGACTCTGTTTTTTAATCTGGAAATTGAAAGGATTGGTCTAGATGGTCTCTGAAGTCCCTTCCAGGTCTAAATCCAGGTCCTTGATCCCTATGTTATCACTTTATGTTACAGTTTAATAATGATCAGGCATGGATTTGTCATGAAGTTCCTTCTATACTATCATCATCCAGCATGTCAAGCAATAAGCTGAGACATAGTAGCATCTTCCTATCCTAATTCATTTATATAACACTTTAAAGTTCATAAATGGCCTCCACTCATGACCCTATGAGTTAGGCAGTACTTGTCAATCAACCAGCATCTATTGGGCTCTTTTTATATGCTGGACATTGTACTAAGTCAGGGATATACCCACCATTTCCATAGCCCGTTTACCTTTTGAAATTATATAGTGAACCAGAGGGAATTAAAAAATAACTGGGATTTCTGCTCAAAAGTCAGATTTTGTGTCTAACAAGTCCATTAGGGTCAACCTACTAGGCACCCTTCACCTACAGGTTATTGGAGGAAAATATCAGAACTACTGCCAAAAGGTTTGTGAAGATATTTGACATATACAAGTCGAAAGGGTCACATCTCTTAAAATACTGACAACATAAGGTCTCACCCCTTATCAGTTGAATCATGAGAATCATAGTAAATTAAGAATTATGAAAATTTAAAAGCACTAAATTAAAGGAGAGAGTCAGCTCCCTAGCTCTGCTCAATGGGTCACTGACTCAGCACGTTGCTACTTTAATTCCCTATTAGTCTTTCAAGAGAGGATTTACAGAACAGGAAGGAATACTAAACACATTAGCATTGACCCTTAACTTTCTGGGGATCCTTGCCTTCACACATGGAATAGTCTAGCAAAAAAAATGAAAAAGGAAAAGGATAGAAAAACAAAAGGAAGAGAAATGAATAGAGGAAGGGAGGATGGAGTATTATATGGAGGAAAAATGTGCAATAACACATGTACTTTAACACTACACATATGCCCTGACAAAGTGATCATAATAGACCTATAGGAAAAATAACCAGTTATCACTCAAAGAAGTGTAAATTTTCCAGGAAATGTGTACTGGAATTCATAGTGCATCTATGACATCTCTTTTTCCTGGAGTTGTGAAAAAGGAGAGAGGTGAGAAAAGGGTCACTAGGAAAAGATGGTAGTATATGCTGGTATATTTAATTCATGCATTTTTATAAAGAATTTAGTGAAATACTTTACAGATATGATATTGTTTGTCTTCTCAATGGGTTAGGAAGGAGCTGGAGGGAGAAAGAAAAATTTAAAACAATTTTTTAAAATTAATTTTAAAAAATTAAAAATAATAATATAGTTTTTAAAATAAAGAATTTCATGAAGCACAAAAGGAATATCATCTGTCTCAACTTTGTATATTGGGGAAGAGGGAAAAAACATTAATGAAAATAAAAGCTCACCTTTTTTTGATGCAAGGATTCCTATCTCAATTCTAGATATATATTTAGATGATTAGACCATAATCACTTTACAAATGAGGAAGCTGGGGCCCAGTTAAATATAATGATTTATCAAATATTGATGGTAAATCTTCAAATTTGAACCAATATTGTTTTCTTTTTATATTTTGCATTTGCTTTCTGAAATAATTACTCTTAACTTAGCATAAATGGTAGTATCCATTGATAGATTTCATCAGGTACATGAAGTTGTATGGGACAGAATTACAACTTTATTTTCACTAACCTATGGTTTCCTTTCCAACTCTATGAATTTTAATAATAACAACAAATATGATTTATAAAACACTTTAAGACTTGAAAATGTTTTAGAAATATTACTTCAGTTTGTCTTTGTAAAAACTCTGGGAAATAGGTGTTATTATGATCCTCATTTTAGGAATAAGACACTGAAACAGGAAGAAGTTAAGGTATTTGTCAAATGTCACAGTAAATAAGTGCCTGAGGCTAGATTTGAACTAATGAATTCCTGATTTCGGATCCAACGCAATATCCACTGTTACATAGCTCTTGGGGTCCGTGATACACATTAAAGACTAAAACTCTTGCTCTACAAACTTCTAAAAATATAACACACGAATGGTACAAACTCACAAGTGCAAATTCAGGAAATTTGGATTATATGTCTTTGTTTCAGTTTTTAAGATCAATGAATTGAGTATTTTGTAAATTGTTCATAGCAAAGGGTTTCATCTAAAATCATTCTTCAGGCTTTTGGAAAGACATGATTTCCAAGGATATCTTGATTGATGACTGCCTACTTCCTTTTACTATCATTAATAATATTCGTCCATACTTATTAAGTGCTGACAACATGCCAGACTTTGTTCAGAACACAGAATTGAAAACATTCACTACCCAGGGGGCTTATAGAATAATTGGGAAGACAGACAGGAAATAACATAGTAAAATGGTATGAACACACTCAGAGGAAAGATGGGTGACAGCACAGGGCATATATAATTACAAGGTTCATCTATATTGTAGTTACTGTGTGGGCATAATTATAGAATTTTACAGCAAGTCTGTATTTATGTAGCAGGACTATAATCTTCATGATTTTCTAGCTGTTTTCCACTAGGGGGAAGTGTGAACTAATAAAAAAGCAAAACCTCAAATTCAACTACTGAGAACATTTTTTAATATGTGGAAAGGGGCCAGACATTTCAAATCCTTATCTATTTTTTATACCATCTCAATGATCTTGTAAAACAGGAACATGACAAAGAATCATTGAACATAATGGTGATAACATGAAAACTGCAGCAAAGTCAGATAAAGACTTATACAAAAGGATTGTGTAAATCCTTTTAATATATATTGTATGTTGTCATTCCTAAAAGGAAATATATAGACTTGTTAGGCTATCTCTCAGATGCATGAGTCTGCATAAGAGACAGAAAGAGAGAGGGAGAGAGACAGAGACAAGAACACAGAAAGACAGAGACAGAGAGACAGAAAGAAGAGAGAGAAAAAAGAAAGAATAAGATGATGACGACGATGATGATGACTATGACAACAACAATGACAACAATAATCATCATATAGCAAGCTCTACTGCTTACAGGTCTGGAATCAGAGCCAGGAAGATTAATTTTTTTTAATTATAAATTTTTGACAGTATATATGCATGAGTAATTAACATTATCTCTTGTATTCATTTTTCCAAATTATCCCCTCTCTCCCTCCATTCCCTCCCCCCGATGACAGGCAATCCCATATATTTTACATGTGTTACAATATAACCTAGATACAATATATGTGTGTAAATCCCATTTTCTTGTTGCACATTAAGTATTAGATTCCGAAGGTATAAGTAATCTGGGTAGATAGACACTAGTGCTAACAATTTACATTCACTTCCCAGTGTTCCTTCTCTGGGTGTAGTTGTTTCTGTCCATCATTGATCAACTGGAAGTGAGTTGTATCTTCTTTATGTTGAAGATTTCCACTTCCATCAGAATACATCTTCATACAACATTGAAGTGTACAGCGATCTTCTGGTTCTATTCATTTCACTCAGCATCAGTTCATGCAAAGTCTCTCCAAGCCTCTCTGTATTCCTCCTGCTGGTCATTTCTTACAGAGCAATAATATTCCATAACATTCATATACCATAATTTACCCAACCATTCTCCAATTGATGGACATCCATTCATCAGGAAGATCAAATTTTATTACTGACAATTTTATTACTGACATTTACGTTATGTGACTTAATCTACCGGACTTCCGAAAATATCTATAAAACAATATTACACGAAAGTTCTGTTATACCTCAGAAGAAAGAATCTCTACTTCTAGGATTTCCTAAACTAATGAAATTACAGATGTAATACAAATGTATACATATTCATTTTCTATTTTACATATATTATGTAATATATGTATATATAATGCATTATATATAAAATACTATATATAGACATATATCTGCATATATATGGAAATACATGTAGATTAAGATAGATCAATAATTCTATAGATATTTGCACATGCCACATATATAGATGCACATATATATGTATACATATAACATACTATATCTAATACTTAAATATATAGTTATATGTTAATATCTATCTATAATATGTAGATATAGTTTACAAAACTTCACAGAACCACAAATTTAATACTAGAAAGGAATTTAGTAGTGCTCTGGTCTAACCTAATTTTATAAAGGTAGACAACTTTTTTAGATTCCCCTCCATTACACAGTGTATAGTATACAGTAGGCACTTAACAAATGCTTGCTGATTTAACTTAACTTGAGAAAATTGAGAGTTAAAAAAGTTATGTGATTTTCCAGAAGTTACATATAGAAAGTATCAGAGCCATAATTCAGATTGAGATCATTTATCCACAAATCCAGAATTTTTCTTACTGTATCAAGAAATTTCTTTCTATTGTGTATGGAAAATGTATTGCTCCTGTCTCAAAGGAACTTAAGACCCACAAAAGCCAAGACAGGCAAAACCTAGGGAACATATTTATTCAAATAAGTAGATATTTATTGAAATTCTAGGCAGTTTGGCCCTGTACTAAACCCTGGATGAAGGAAGAAGCAGACAAGTAAAAAGGCTATAAGAGAAAGAGAGAGCAAGAGAAAGACAGAGAGAAAGAAAAAAGGCAGAATATTAGGTCTTCAACGGGAAAAAAAAATGTTGTGCTCCTCAACACTGAGCACAGTGCCTAGAAAATAGTAGGTAATTAATAAATATTTTTTAAATTTAAGTAGTGGTAGGCATATTAAGAAGTCACATTAAAAGATTTTACTCATTTTTCTACCACAGACTTATTTAATGTATTAGGTTTTTTTCCTGCAGGAATTCTGAGTATAATTGGTCTAGGTCAGTGTTTCTCATTCAAAACTATGTGGCAAACAGTAAGATATCTAAATTCTACAGAACAACTGGTCCTACCTTCTCCAGAGTTAGTAGGGTGACTGCCTATGGTCTAAAAAGAAGAAAGGTAGAGAAGGAAGAAATAGTTTTAAAAATTCTAAGTTTTAAGGACTTTTGATAGCTTAAAAAATTAACTCCTCTAGCCTTAATTTTCTCATCTCTAAAAGGAGGAATTTTAGACTAGATGATTTGACAATCAATTAAAGACCTATGATCCTACAGTTTGAGCAAACAAACAAAACAACTTCTCTATTGAATTTCCTTGTATCTTCTGAGAAACATAAATAGCCATGATCATTTAAGTAGCCACCAGAGGATAACAAACATTTTATAAAAATGGTGTTAGAGCTATGAAAAAAAAAAAAAAAAAAAAAAAAAAATGAAGATCCGTGTTGCTATCTTTTTCTCCCACTAGATGACAGCACATCCTAAGAGAACTCAATCAAGAAAGAAGAAACCAGAACTACTTGTTAGAAATCATTTATTTTTTTTTTTATTATTATTATAACTTTTCATTGACGGAACATATGCATGGGTAATTTTTTACAAAATTGCCCCTTGCACTCACTTCTGTTCCGACTTTTGCCTTCCCTCCCTCCACCCTCCTCCCCTAGATGGCAGGCAGCCATACATGTCAAATATATTATAATATATCCTAGATACAATTTATGTATGCAGAACTGTACAGTTCTCTTGTTGCACAAGAAGAATTGAGGAATCATTTCTTTTCAATAAAAGCCAAGAGAACACATCTATTCAGTCTGAAGTTGCTGGTTTTCAACTGAAATACTAATTTCTGGTCATCCAAATGGCATAACTTGAAACTTCATTACATGAAGCAATCATATTCCCTATTGTATCTGATTCTTTGTCATTCATTTTTTTGTTTGTTTGTTTTTTGGTAAAGATATTGGAATGGAACTACAGCAAATGAGAAAACTTGAGACGGCAAAGTTAAATGATTCGTTCAGTGTCATACAGCTACTAAGTGTCTGAGGTCAAATTTGAACTCAGATTTTCCTAGCATTTTATCCACTGTATCAACTAGGTGCTCTCATGTTCCATACAGGGAAGAAAGTTTTTTGTTTTTTTGTTTTTGTTTTTTTCTTCTTGAGTCAGATAGAGGTCGTTCACTCCTGAGTTCTCACATTTAGCAGTGGGTAAATGGCATTCCCCGAAAAACTTTCTCATTGGCTGCTGGAGGAATTAGAACAATTTGAAGGCAAAGGATTGACACCAAGACACTATAAGCAAAAAATATAATAAATTTAAAAAGAAAAGGGAATGAAAAGAACTCATATTAAGTTCTTGTGTCATAAACACAAGGTATCTGTGAACCACATGTGCAAAAATGTTTGTAGCAGCTCTTTTTGAATTCACAAAGAATTTGAAAATGAGTAGATATTTATCAATTGGGGAATGGCTGAACAAGTTGTGGTATATAAAGGTAATGGAATATTATTGTTCTATAAAAATAGATTTTAGAAATATATAGAAAGATGTACAGAACTGATGTTGAGTGAAACAAACAGGATCAGAAATACATTGTATACAATATTAACAGCAAGAATTTATGATGCTCAACTTTGAAAGACTTGGTTCTTCTCAGCGGTTCAGTGATCCAAAACAATACTAATAGCCTTTGAACAGAAAAATGGCATCTGTATCCAGAAAAATAACTAAGACTAATGTAAATCAACACAGGCTATGTTCACTTCTTTTTTCTGTTTTTTATTCTCTCTCCCATTATTTTTGTTTTCCTTTTTTACTCTGATTTTTCTCTCCCAACATATTCATAAAGCAATGTGTATTAAAATAAATAATAACTTACTAGAAAGAAAAACAAAGTGGAAGGGGCTAGGTCCTGGGTAAAAAAAAAAACCAAACAAACACAGATACCTGTGGGAAAAATAGCTCTTTGAATGGTTAGATTAAGAGGAGGGTGACTGAGCTGATCTTCAAATGGGGCATTGCCAAAGAAACCAAAATATTGTGTCTACTCCAGGATACAACTGTCAAGTTAATTCACATGCTCACCTCTCCCTTTGAAATTTTGAGGATAAAATGAAAAAAAATTTCCCCAGTTAAGTTTCTCTCCAGGTGGAATACATTTTTCAACATTAGTCTTGACTTCAGAAAAAAAACAAAACAAAACAAAATTAAAAAAAAAAAAACATGAAGAGTGATTAAAAGTTCAAAGTAACATCTTTATCACTATATAACTAATTTAAGATACTATTTGCTTATTGCTATTTGCTTACACAGAAACCTCTCACTTCATATGCCTGCTCCTTTTTTTCCTCCTGTGGGGTACCAGGGGATAACAATTTTGTCCTATGCTTGACATAGTATTTGCAAATAAAGATATTTATAATTTTAAAACATGCACCAAGGAGGATTCCTATTCTGTTAACTCTACTTATATAATATTAAATTCAAGGAATGATATATTTGAAGCCTTGTTTTTCTTACTTTGTATTTTCATGAGACAAAATTAAAGAGAATGAGACAAGACGACATGTAAATATAATTTGTGGCTATTTGGAAATATTTTTTTCCTTTCTAACTTATGATGTACGATATACTTAAACATGTATAGGTCCTCCTCATAGGGGATAGGAACAAGATGGATAGATGGCAACCTACCATAAGACTTATGGGAAAAGTTGAAGGAGTTAAAGGAGCATATGAATTAATTGAGTTGCCCAGTCATATTGTTAGTAAATAGTAGCTCAAATTCAGATTGTCCTGATTTAGTATTTGGCACATATTTTGCACTTGATATTTGTTGTCGCCAATAAACCATGATGCCTCTGATTTCTCAGTTTAAGGTGATAGTATCTAGTATCAGTTATGAACAACAAAATATAATCCTATTCACATGACAACCAGTGTCTTTCCTAGTGGACCTGATAGTCACCAACAACTCTTTTTGAAAGAAAATTTTGGTGCTTATAATGTGGATGTCCCAGCAAAGCAAGTTATACTCATAGCTGCAACTATTGCCAGGATTTACCGGTATTGAAGCAGTGTCACAGGATAATCTTTCCTTTAAATTCTAAAACATGTATATGAGGAAGGGGATTATTAAATGTAAAAATAGCATTAGTAGAGGGTAAGATGGGGGTCTCAATGATAGACGTTGCTCATTAAACATCAGAAATGATTGTTATCTAAATGGCAAGCAGAATGTTTTGGCTATGAGTTGGATTTTGTCTACTTCTTTGGTAGACAATAGTGAACAGTGTTATAAAAGAATCAGTCTCCAATAATTTGCTATACCTAGGTCATTATTCTTTAAAGGACATATGCATATCGTGTGTGTGTGTGTGTGTGTGTGTGTGTGTGTGTGTGTGTGTGTGTGAGTGCGTGAAGAGAGAAAGAAGAGAAGGGAGGGAGGAGACAGGGTAATTAGAGGACAATGAAAAAGAAAGAGAAAGAGAATGAGAGAGAGAGAGAGAGAGAGAGCTCCTTGAGGGTTGGAACTATTTTGCTTGTTTTTGTGACTCCAGAGCCATGGCAATGGTAAACAAAATGTTTTTTCATTCATTCAATATTCTTTATAGTACCACCCCCTCCAAAAAACCAAACCAAAACAAACAAACAAACAAAATATGCTGCTTGGATCTGATTTATACTAAGCTGTTCTCCTTAACATCAACCAACAATCAGATCAGTCTATTTGATGGGTATAGATGGAGAGATTAAGGAGGAACGAATAGTCTTTTCCATAATGCCCATAATTATAAGTTGGCTTTTGCTTTGTAGCTGTAAATCCTTTTTCAGGACCTGGTGCCCCCATCTGCCCAGTCTTTATTCAAAGGCAGCCAGTTAACTCTCCCTAATGCTTTCTGTCAGCAAAATGTGTCTAAAGTCAACATTCCCAGCAATTCCCAGAACACATTGCTGGACATTATGTTTTATTGCCAAATAAATATAGTTTTTTTTTCATCTCTTTATAGCTCAATTGTTGCTTGGATCTCCTACTATCATCTATTCAGCACAGACTTAATCCAGGGATCTTCACGGGAAGATGAAGTAAAATTGTGTGCAAAATTTACAGCATTAGTACAATTATAGTGTTCATATTATAAGAGTAAGAGTCCCATTATATTCTGTGCTGGTCAGGCCATAGTAGAAGACTAAGTTCAGTTTGACATACTACATTTTATTTATTTGTTTGTGTGTTTATTTGCTGAGGCAATTGGGGTTAAGTGATTTGCCCAGGGTCACACACAGCTAGGAAGTGTTAAGTGTCTGAGGTCAAATTTGAACTCAGATTCTCCTGACTTCAAGACTGGTGTTCTATCCACTGCACCACCTAGCTGCCCCAACTTACTACATTTTAAAAGGAATAAACTAGAGAGATTCCACAGAAGAAAATACAGGATGGGAAGGCTTAATTGACTAATTTTTGAAAATATGGAAGATGTTCTCCCTGGGAAACAATTAAGAGTGAGAGGAAGAATGAAATAATGTTGTTTTCAACTACTTTCATGTAGAAACAAGATTGTAATGGATGTATGTTGTACTGGGTACAAAACTGGGACCAGTGGATAGAAGCCAATGGGTAGGGAAAGAGAAAGGACTTTGTAGTCCTAGCTGATACTTCCTTTAAGACCCAATTCAGGTCCCTCTTCCTCCATGGAAGTGAAGGAAAGTAATCTTTTATCCCTCCTCAAAATTTTTCACAGCTTCTTGCCTACATATCTCTTTTGCACTTATTTTACCCACCCTTGACCACTGTTATATATGTATATTTCCTCCCCATAATAGTCCATAAGAGCAGCGTCTGTGCTACATTTATCATTTTTAATCACCAATGATTAACATAGGGAATTTTTTTTTTTTTACAAAATAGGTGCTTAACAAATGTATGTCAAATTGAAATGAATTGAATAATCATTTAAAAAGCAGAATAGGCGAATTTACGAAATACTGAAATCTCCATTCCTGGAAATATTCCATAAGAAATAAGATCTCAATCTGAGATTTTTTTTAGCAGTGATTACTTTACAGAGTATCAGAATAGACTGGATAATCTCTCTCTCTCTCTCTCTCTCTCTCTCTCTCTCTCTCTCTCTCTCTCTCTCTCTCTCTCTTAAAGCTCTTTATTTACAAAACATATGCATGGGTAATTTTACAACACTGACCCTTGCAAAACTTTCTGTTCCAAATTTTCCCCTCCTTCCCTGCACTCCTTTCTCTAGATGGCAGGTGGTCCAATACATGTTACAATATATGTTAAATCCAATATATGTATATTTATACAATTATTTTTCTGTACAAGTAAAATTGGATCAAGAAGGAAGAAAAAAAACCTAAGAAAGAAAACAAAATGCAAGCAAACAACAGAAAGCATAAAATGCTATGTTATGGTCCATACTCAGTTCCCACAGTCCTCTCTCTGGATGTAGATGACTCTTTTCATCACTGAAAAATTGGAACTGATTTTAATCCTCTCATTGTTGAAGAGGACCACATCCATCAGAATTGATCATTGTATAGTTTTCTTGTTGCTGTATGTAATGCTCTCCTGGTTCTGCTCATTTCATTTAGCATCAGTTCATGTAAGTCTTTCCAGGCTTCTCTACAATCATCCTGTTA